>NC_022011.1:2296863-2311698 GCF_000317375.1 Microtus ochrogaster
GGCGGAGCAGGAAGTGAAGAGAGAGAGGAGAGGGAAGTGGCCGCTTTTTTAAAGGGAGAGAGACGACGCCCCAATGGGCTGGTATCTCAGGGGCTATAGGCTGGATGAGTGGAAGGACCTCCTGCAACAGACCAGGCTGGCCTCAAACTCGGAGATGCCCCTGCTTCTGTCTCCCTAGTTCTGGGATTAAGAGCATGAGCGACCACTATTCAATTAAGTACTTTGTTGTATTTATTTACTGTTGCAGTTATCTGTTTGAACTAAGGCCTCAGACTTGGATGGTGGGTACCCATCTACCACTATTCTCATTACAGCAAATTTTACTGAGTGCTAATTAAAGGTAGACTTGGATACACATGACCTAATCTTAACATTCAAAGAACATATAATTAATTCACTTTTTAATATGTGTGTGGTATATGGTGGTGCATGTACACATGCATGCATATGCATGTAGAGTCCAGAAGTCGCCGCTGGGTATGTTTGAAGACTGCTTTCCACCTTACCTGTGAGGCAGGGTTTCTCAGTGACCTGGGAGCTCATTCATCAGCTGAAGTTGCTAACAAGCAAACCCCAGGATCCTGCTTCTACCTAGCAGCACCAAGGTTGTGATGCCTGCAGCCATGCCTGCCTCTTAACATGTGTGCTCAGGATCTGAACTTATGTTTCTGTGCTTACTTAGCAAGAATTTTACCAACTGAGCCATCACACCAGTCCTAAATCACTTTTAAAATGAATTCTATGATTGTGGATGATATGATATGCACCTCTATTTAGTCACCAGGAATGTCAACCCTGGTCTTGGTTTGTCAGTATAATAAGCCTCCTTCACCTGTCCTTCATTTAATGTGCTGTTCTGAGAAATGCCAAGAAAGTGTCATAATGGCAAGCTTCTCTGGCTCATGGGTAGGTTGGAAGAACCTATGGCCTCTAAGAAGTACCTGTACTTTCTCCTTTGGGGATCCTGTGTTGAAGCACGGTGTTTGAAAGGATATGACAAGGACTTTCAGGTCCTCAGCCTGGGCTACACAGTGACACCCAGCCTCAAAAAATGAAAAAAGAAATCACCTAGCATTTAGTAAATCTGTGGCCATTGGCAATAGGAAGTGAATGCAATGAGGAAAAAACAAGCACAGTCTCTAACAACCAGAAGGAAGTGTGATCACTACAGTTTCTAACAACCGGAAGGAAGTGTGGTTATTAGAGTCTCAAACAACCAGAAGGAAGTGTGGTTATTAGAGTCTCTAACAACTGGAAGGAAGTGTGGTCACTACAGTTTCTAACAACCTGAAGGAAGTGTGGTTATTAGAGTCTCTAACAACTGGAAGGAAGTGTGGTCATTTCAGTCTCTAACAACCAGAAGAAAGTGTGATCACTACAGTCTCTAACAACCGGAAGGAAGTGTGATCACTACAGTCTCTAACAACCGGAAGGAAGTGTGGTCATAAACACACGAGTGAATGTTCCTGTGATACACATTTCTCTTCTCTTGTCTTTTATGACTAAGGCTAACACTGGATGGCAACTTCAACCCTCCTTCATCATAAGACAGTGTGCTTTGTTGAATGCTAGGTAGAACAAAATGAAGCAGTACGGCTCGAGTGTGAGACTGTCTAGTCGGGACTTAGGCTGTGTTCACTGCTGAACTCTGTAGCAAACACAGGAATGTGCCTTGCCACCTTGTCTCTACTGCCTCTGCTGTATTTGAGACTTGTGATTCCCGCTGTGACGCCCCGTTCCTCCTCATCACTCTGTGTGCCTGGCCCCAGCTGACCTGAGTGCTAGGAGTAAAGATTCCTGAGTACTAGCTACTTTGTCCAGAGTCTGTCCCACTGTCTATGGCAGGACAGAGGACTTGTAACCTCACGCACACTGAGATACACATATCACTACTGCTAGGTAAACACTATCATGCTCAAAATGTATTCATTTTGAGTTCTGTTTTAGAGCCTGATCATGTGTGGATATCTATTCATTCTACTCAATGCAAAGTTAAAGACCTGCAGGACTGTGGCCAGGCTTGGCGGCCATGCAGAAAAGTCGGGCAGTGTGCCTGAGCCCTGAGATTTCTCGTTTCTCTCTGGCATTAATTAAACTGAATTTGCACAGCAGAAATGTTCACATTGGTCTTCATTGTGAGCTGAGTCAGAACTAATGCCACTGTCCTCCAGAGCTCGGCATAGGGCATGGCGAAGCCCAGAGACACAGACACACTGAGGCCCTTGGGAAGAGTTGAGGGTTTATGAAGAAAGAGAATGAAAACTGTGTCCCAGGACAACAACATTCTGAAGAGACATCAAAAAAATTCTGTCACCCCACTTTGTCTTCTAATGGGTTATCAAGTGCCCAGTGGGAATAAGAGGTGAAGCCAGGTGGGCCGAGAAGGCGGCTTGGTGCGGTAAGAGCCACAGAAACAGGATGGCCTGCACTAAGAACCCCACAATGTGTGGAAAGCAGCAGCTATAAGCTTAGTGCTGGGAAACAGAGGCCAGAAAATCCTCAGTGTTCAACTGGTCAGCCAGTCTAGACAGTTGGCGAGCTTCAGGTCCAGTGTGAGATTCTCTCCAGGCAGTAATGTAGAACAATGGAGGAAGAGATCTGGCCTTGACCCCTGGTTTCCATATGCTCAACATAAATGCATGTACCTACACATGAACACACAAACCTACATGTGCTAAATAAATAAGTAAACACACAAATTGATCGATTTTAATTAAATAAAGTTGAACAGTAGAACCTGTTATCGCTCTGGCATCTCTCCACATTGAGGCCATCAGTCAGGAGCAACAATGTTAATAAAGTCAGCAAGAAGAGGATGGAGATGGAGAACGTTTAGAAATGTCAGGGAGAAAAGGTATAAAATAAGAAAAACAAAGACAGAAAAATACTAGAAAAATGGGAGAAGCAGATTGTTTTTAGATGTACCACTTCTAAAAGATGTCAAGAAAAAACAAAAATACTACATTTTAGCAAGGTAACTTCCCATGCATGTTTTCTTTGCATATAAAGGATTGAAATGTTGGGTCCAGGGAGCTGCTCAGAGTCTGGGAGCATTGGCTGCTCTTCCAGAGGACCTGGGTTCAATTCCCAGCACCTATATGGCAGCTCACAAGCATAAACAACTCCAGTCTGAGGGTACCCAGCACTTCTCCTGGCCCCCACCGTCCCTGGACTCATGAGGTACACCGGCACAAACACAAACATAACACTCATACTTATAAAATAAAATAAAAAAAATTAACTAGAAATGCTGATCTGAGTCAGTGGTGGCACACACCTTTAATCCCAGCACTCAGGAGGCAAAGAACAGGAAGATCTCTGTGTTCGAGACCAGACTGGTCTACAGAGTGAGTTCTAGAACAGCCAAGGCTACACAGGGAAACCCTGTCTCAAAAACCCAAACCAAAACCAAAACCAAAAGAAGAAAAGAAATGCTGGTTTGGATGGGTGAATGGCTAGCCTTTTCCCTCACTTAGTATGTCGAGGGTTTAAATTGAAATTCTATGTCATGAAGGAATTGTTTGTGAGAGCAGTCTTCAGATACCCCAAAAATATTTCTATTGAAACATTTTCGCTTCCTGGTCCTCCAGAAGGAGGTCACTGCAAACATGGAATTTACGACTCTAGCCACACCCCTAAAGGCATACATGATGCTCCAGGAACCACGCAGTGTTTAGCAGGGCCTACGGGATAAACAGCACTCTGCAAAGACAGCAAGAAGTCCCTACAGAGGCTATTGTTCCTGGAAATTAGCCTGTATTCTACTGTGACCACTTATCAGACCATCTGGAACCTGTAGAGAAGCTTTTCAACAAGTCATGGTTGTTGCAAGGCCTTTACTACAACTTTAAATCCTGAGAGGCAGTGAATAGAATCCCTGATAGAAGGATGAAAAAAAAAATTGGTGTGAATCAGACCATGCCTTAGGGCATTAGGAAACAGTCTGAGGAAATATGGAAAGCTAGAGAAAACAGCCAAGTCTGAAAGCACAGTAAGTCAGTGCCCATAAACCATCTCAGCTGGGGTGATACCAGGGTGCAGAACCATGGCTTCCCTGGTCATCCGAACGTGTGGCAATCCCAAGCACCCAGACCGTGACTTTATTTGCTCTAGGAGCAAATCAGGAGTACAACACTTTTCTGAGCTTTCCTATTCTCTGTCTTTCCATTTGCACATTTCTCTTCTTTCAAGACTACGCATCAGAATCTAATTGTAAGCATTCATCAGAAGAAGGGTGCCACCATATGGAGCCTCAGACCCCGGAAGAGTTTAGGATGTACAAGGGAAGACAAGAAATAAGAGACAAGCAACAGGGAATGTGTAACCCAGTGATGTCTCCAGGTGGTGAGCAAATGTGTTGTTCTGACTGCAGAGGAGCTACAGATCAAAGGGACTTGAAATTGCTGTGCACTCGCATTTCTGGAACAAGATGTGACTTGAAACTCTAAAGCGGGAGGAAGATTCGGCTGGTGAGAGGAGGCTGGGAAGAGCGGGCAGCTCCGACGCCGGGTATAAAGTAAGCAGAGGACGAGAAATGGTCAAGCTCTGGCCTCCCTCTTCTTTCCCTTCACCCTGAACTCAAATTTGTCCATATGATAGAAAAGAATGGAAATAACTGGAAAATATTTGGGGGGGGGGGTAAAAGCAATTGTTTTTCACAATGAATGAGAAGGGGGACAAGCTCCCCTCCTCCCTTTTTTATTGGGTATACAAGCCTGGGTCCTTCTGAACACAAAATGCCATGTGCTCTCACCTGGAAACAGGCCTGGAAAACACTAACTCTGCAACTTGGAGCAGACTTTGAATTCCAGGTAAGTGACAGGACTACGTGGCCTCCCACTGAAAGTAGCAAAAAGCACAACTCTAAATGGCTTCAACAATAAACAAGATGTATTATGTATTATCTCACGTACTAAGAAATGCAGGGACTGGGGAGAGATGGCTCAATAGATAAAGCACCCCACAATCGAAGGTGAGTTTTTGGCAGTGGCAACATCATCAAGAATGAGCAGCCTCCAGGTTTCCCCTTGAGCCACAGTCGCTTGTCCTCTGACTCGTGGTCCTAGAATGTCTCATGACATCATGGTTCCTGGGGTTGTGAGAGGACCCGTGTAAAACATCCCTTCTCTTACTGCGTGTCCCCTTTGAGAGGCAAGAAGGGAAGGATGACAAGGGACACTCCTTCCATCAAATCTCCCAGGAAAGCTCGCCATGTGTTCCTTTCAAGATGGGGCCATTTGTCCTTTGATAGAGCAATCACCGTTAAGAGGACATTGATTGTTATGATTGTTTAGGACTAATCAGGACTTATGTCTGAGTCACATCCGGGCCTAGGAGACTCCAATCCACAG
Source organism: Microtus ochrogaster (assembly GCF_000317375.1). Taxonomy (NCBI): domain Eukaryota; kingdom Metazoa; phylum Chordata; class Mammalia; order Rodentia; family Cricetidae; genus Microtus; species Microtus ochrogaster. The sequence continues at coordinate 2,302,215 of NC_022011.1, forward strand.
AAGGGAGGAGGCAGATAGGGCAGGCAGGTCTCATTATCTGGCCACAGATTCTTAGACACCTTTTCAAGTAGTTGAGCCACTCTCCACTGGGTGGCATGCAACCAAACTGCCAATCAAACAGGCATTTGAAGTGAGAAATCGCCAAGGCCTCCTGCCAAGAACCATGTGAACACCATCTTGGAAGTACACCCTCCATCTGCATCAGATGGGCCTGCAGACCCCAGCAGTAGCCTGCCTGCCAGCAAATGAGAGACCTTGAACTTGGACTACTCAGTGAGCCACTCCTGAAATTCCCACATTTCTCCTCACAAAACCTGGGAGACATTAAAAGTCTGCTGTTTTGAACCGTGTTTATGGTCATAGACCACAGTTAGGGAATCAATTGTGGCTATGGCATGTCTGCAGGGGAAATGAGTGTTCATCTTGTGTATATGGGTATCATACAGATACCTTAAAATTGTCTGGCTGGGGTAAGAGGAGAATGTTTGGAGTACACTGGATGAAGAGGAAAGAATTTGAATTTAGGAGTCACTAGAATGCCAGATATGGCAATTCCTGCTCGAAAGTCCTGCGCTCGGGAAGCTGAGGCAGGAGGGTGCGAATTCAAGACCAGCCGGGAGTACAGAGACCAGCCGGGAATACAGAGTGAGTTCAAAGCTACCTGGGTTGTAGAGGGAGACTGTCTCAAAATGAAGGGAGAGAGAGAGGTATGGAGGAAGGGAAAGGAGAAATTGTCTACCATTGTAATTTCATGACTTTTTTGGTTTTTTTTTTTTAGACAGAATTTCTCTGTATAGTCCTGGTTTTCTTGAATCTCACTCTGTAGATCAGGCTGGCCTCAAAGGTCAGAGATCCTCCTGTCTCTGCCTCCGGAGTGCTGGGTTTAAAGGCATGCACCATCATTTCCTGCCTAATTTCTTGACCTTTTGTGTTGTGGTCCTCATCTGTAATATAAAGGATTTGGGTAACTGCTCTCCGATCCTCCTTGAGCTCTCAGGGTTGGCAGGTCTGTGAAATACTCACATCTGACTAGGCTTCCATGGTACAGCTCAGCACCACAGTGCCAGAGCTAGAACAAGGTGTTTTGGTTTCAAATTACAGTTTAATACAGCCAAGTTGCATGACTGATGTCACAGTCTTAAGTGTCTTTCCTCGTGGATTTGCTCAGGGTCAAATGGGATGCTTCTTGGAAAGCTTGGCTGGTAAGCTACGTCCTCATTACATGCAAATCACCTTCTAATCGGTATTACAGTGGCACATTTTGTAAAATAAAACAACTTAAAAACATAGAACTATATTCTGTTAAGTTCACTGCCCATCACATGCCCATTTTGATGTCTGGGCCTCTCCCCAGCTTCTCTGACTTGAGTGGAGGCGAGAGGGTCAACACTTCTCCGACAAACTGCAGGCTTCCTCTTACACAGCTGTAAAGCTAAGCTCCCTTTGATCTCAGATAAGGTTCCAGATGTTTGCATCTGCTAGTCCATGCTGCCTGAGACTCTAGGATACCTCCCTAGGTGAACGCACAAAACATTCCAGGCAGAATGCTATGCCAATATGCATGGGTTAGGCCTATGTATTGATTGACTGTCCAAGACTCTCATTGCCTGTGCACTAAAGCTTTCAATTCTTTTTTTTTTTTTTTTTTGGTTTTTCGAGACAGGATTTCTCTGTGGTTTTGGAGCCTGTCCTGGAACTAGCTCTTGTAGACCAGGCTGGTCTCGAATTCACAGCACCGGTTTCAGGGGTTCTCCAAAGTTCATCTCCACAAATTGGTTCTCTCAACTCACCTTTAGTCCAGAAAAGAGGCAGAGACAGTTTGCTGTTGGAGATGTTCAGGTAATAGAGAGCATTTCCCCCTTCCCTTGGTAATATTGAATATGTTGAAATACTGGTGTTGATGAGCGGCTGATGGAAAGAGGACTTCACAGGAAACAAACGCATTTTTCATAATAGGATACCATTTCGTAAAATTGAATTTTTGATCATTTAGCCGAATTGCTTAAAAAACAAAAACAAAAACAATTCATTTGCACTCGCTTTCAATTCTTAAAGACAGCTTTTCATTGTGTATAAAAAAAAGAACAAAACTGGGGGAGGGGGAGAGAAGTGGGAGGTGGTGGCGGGGAGGAGACAGAAATCTTTAATAAATAAATAAATAAATAAATAAACGAACAAAATATGTTGTTTCTTTTCCTCTAACATTTGCTAGCAAGTTCCTTTACAGCCATAATTAGCCATTCAAACATCTGTTGTTCCTCCTGTTTTAATGGGGACTGTACTGCGGGAGCCCCTCTTTACCTGCTATACGTAAGCATGAATTCCTTAAAAGAGTGTATATATCTTTCTATTTTGCTTTCCTTATGGACTCTTGGTTTTCTTACATGGGTCCATTGCATTTTGATTATATTCACCCCAATGTCCCACAGACCCCTCTAACCCATCCCCCTTTATCTTCTATTTTTTCATAACCCACTGTGTTTAATTAGTGCTGCCCGTGCTGTGTTTAGGTGTGGGGCATCCATTGGAGCATGACACCAGCCAGTGGTCACATCCCCAAAGAAAAGTACTTCTTCCCCAGCAGCTACCAACTGGCAATCGCTCCCCAGATAGCAGTGGCGCCTTGTAAGCCCCTCCACATCTGCAATGGGATTTCCTCTGGATTGATCTTTACAGGTCCTGTGTGCAGGTAGCGACCGCTGCTATGAATCCCTGAGTCCAAGGGCCATGTCATGTCCTAGTATTTCTTTCACTTAACTTCTCCACATCCTCCAGCCCGAGAGTCCTTCCAGTCACCCTCCTGAAGTGGTTTCTAAAGCTTTCCTGTCTCATGGGAGCTGAGAGCTCATAATCACGGATGCTGAGTACTTATATGAGTCCCTGGATTAACTACTGCCCACTGCAAAAGGTTCTCCGACCAAAGTGGATAGAAACACAGATCTATGAGTATGAAAGAAAATATTTCCATAGCTATTTGTCAATGTAACACTTTAGCAAAAATAATAGCAGGCTTCAGCCCAGGACCTAGCCCCAGACTTCAGTCCTTATAGAGTTTATTCTGCATTCCCGTATCTACTTGGGGGGCCCGTCTGCCTCAGGCTCTGCACCTACATGCTTATCTTATATTTTTCACACTATTTCTCCTTCATCAAACAAAATTGAGTCCTTTCTAGGGGAGGCCATTGTGCTTTACACAATAGACAATGTGAGGCTCCAACACCTCACCATCTAAATTCCACACCCAGAGGACAGAGGAAATTCAGACATGCTTGCTTTGTCTGAGGAATTGGCTTTTCTATAACATTTACAACATTTTCAGTCCTAAACCTTGACACTGAAATTGCCTTCAGATTTAATGTTTGACTGAATCAACAGTGGAAAAAGCCACCTTATGATGGGAGAAAATGCTAGCACACCGTACATCTGATAAAGGGTTAATATTGAGGATTCATTAGTAACACCTAAAATTTAAAACAACAACAGCAAAAGAAAAGGTACCTGAGTCAAAAGGAGGCAGAGGACTTGACCAGACACTTTTCTGAAGATGATGAAGAAATGGTCAAGGGGCAGGGCTGGAGAGATGGTTCAGATGCTAAGAACACTGTCTGCTCTTCCAGAGGTCCTGAGTTCAATTCCCAGCAACCACATGGTGGTTCGCAACCATCTGTAATGATATCTGGCGCCCTCTTCTGGTATGCAGGAATACATGCAGGCAGAAGACTGTATATAGTATGTGTATCTGAAAAAATGCTTGACATTGCTAATCAGTAGGAAATGCAAATGTATGACTTCGGCACATCAGGGTGACTTTTATAAGCAGAAGGAGAGCAAGCATGAGATCAAGAATGAGAGCGAGGAAGAATACGCAGTGGTGGTGGAAATGGAAAGAGAACTCTATGGAGCCTGGGTGCGAGTATGGAGTAGCGTGGCTGCAGTGAACAGCACTCTGGGAATTCCTCCTGGAAATTAGATCAACCCATTATTCCACAATCCCACTGACTGATGCAGCATCCCAGGAGAGATCTGATTACTCATACATGCAGCAGCGATATTCACGACAGCCAGGAGGCTGCTTCTCTGCTGTCATTTTCAAGACAGACTGGACATACTAAAGCAACAGCCACAGCACCCACGCCACCCCTGCCTGCCTACACAAGGCTGTGTGGACAAGGAGGAAAAGGAAGGAAGACTGTTTCCTGCCAGCTGAAAACTCAGACCCGGAGGAGCAGAGGTCACCAAGGACAGGAGCAGGAAAGGTATTCTTAGCAGAGGGAAACCACGGGGCAGAGTATACAAGTGTGGACTCCAGGTTGTGTTTAGCAAACAAAAGAGGATCATATTTGAACTTCAGAATAAATGATGTGAGTGTATTCTAGCATGCTTTGAACCCAGTGCTTTTTTATTTTTAACAGTTTTTATATGCCTCTCTAGAACTCACTATGTAGCTGAAGCTGGACTCAGACTCACAGAGATCATCCGGCCTAAGGCTGCCAATGCTAGATTATATGAGCAACCATACCCATTCTCAGGCCTTGACAGTAAATTCTGTTGTCTCAAACTAGCTTAAAGAGCATGAAAACCATTCTGGTGTGCATGGCTTTGGATCATTTATAAATGTATATATGTATGTATCTATACATATATGCACATGTTCTTGTTCATCACACAGATTCTCAGACAGAGAGGGATGGGAATCACTGGAGTCTGTAGGCTAGGTTGACCTGTCTGCTAGCAGGCTTACCTCATTCATTAGCATCCTAGTCATTCGTTTTTTAAAGACAGGGTTTCTCTGTAGCTTTGGAGCCTGTCCTGGAACTAGCTCTTGTAGACCAGGTTGGCCTTGAACTCACAGAGATCCGCCTGCCTCTGCCTCCCGAGTGCTGGAATTAAAGAGGTATGCCACCACTGCCTGGATCTTTGAAGACATTATGGACACACACACACACACATACACACACACACGAATTTGTACTGTTTAAATGGCTGCATTTTAGTTACACGTGGCACAGTCTGGCAGTGCCATCATGTTAAGCTACAGAAGAAACATCATAAGAAATGTGTGGGACCCAGAGGCAAGGAACATTCTCTTTCTAGAAGAGCTGGGAGAAATAATTGTGTGCACAATTTCATCTCTTGTCTTCAAAGGGCCACTTGCCAGGAAGAGTTTGGGAGGGCCAGCAGGAAAAGCCAGACAAAAGGCAGCTGATGGCTGCCATCCTCATCAAGACCCTGGGCCGTGTCCGGCTCCATGCCTGACCTCCAGCAGGGACCGCATCAACTTCTGCCCTGAGATGTGAAATGACTACATAGTCAGGGAGAGGAAGTCCGAGGAGGCTGGGGCCTCGGACACATGCTAGAACAGACTGCTTCCCTCTGTGTGTGAGTGGGTGCGCACATTAAACTGCTGACCAGAAAGTTCTAGGAACTCACCTGTCTCCAACCCTACTCTCTCAACCCAGCCCAGTGTGGGTTAACGACACATGGGGCCACACCCAGGTTTTACATGGGCTCTGGGATCCAAACTCAGGACCTAATTGTTGCACAGCAAGCACTTAGCCATTTCTTTGAGACCCCAAAGAGCCTTTTTATATTTTTGTTTGATAAACATGAATATCATGGCAATATCGAAAGAAAGAAAGAAAGAAAGAAAGAAAGAAAGAAAGAAAGAAAGAAAGAAAGAAAGAAAGAAAGAAAAAGAAAATAAAAGCCTGTGTCTTAGGAAGATTGTTCTTCTGGACCAATGACCATTAGTAATTTTCAGAGGCCACTTTTAAGTCTGAAGCATGTTCAACAAAAGTCACATTAAGTCCCACAACCAAAGCACAGATGGAGAGTCCAGACTTTGTTGTTGCTATTGCTTTCATTTTATCAGAGTGACAGATGACATCCACACCCACAATACCCATGACACTATAGCAATGACCCTGTGATCACCCAAGTGTTTTGGTGTCAACAAAGGCATCAACCCATGGTAAATGGGCATACTGGTTTGGGTTTTCAGTATTTAAGTGTAGGCAGAGACTACTTGTTCACTTCCCATCTACCCAGACCTCACACAGAAACTTGATTAATCACAATATTGTTTGGCCTATTAGCTCAGGCTTCTTATTAACTACCTCTTACATCTTAAATTAATCCATTTCTATTAATAAATGTATCACCATGAGGCTGTGGACTACCATAAGGTTATGGCATTTGTCTCCTTCAGCAGATACGTGGCATCTCCTTGATTCTGCCGTCTTTCTCCCAGCATTCAGTTTAATTTTCCTACCTAGCTCTATTCTGCCCTGCCACGGGCCAAGGCAGCTTTTTTATTAACCAATGATAATAAAACATATTCACAACATACAGAGGGGACTCCCACATCACTTGAGAACAACACAAAATAAAATCTCCATCCTGCCTCTCTTTTCCATGCCCTAGTAGTCACAAAGACCTGGGCAGAAGCCAAGCCATAGGGCTGTACATTTGCTCAGTTACAGTCGAGAGCACCTAGCTATATCAAAATGAAATAGACCCGTGGGTGATCTTGCCCGACATGTTTAAATGGTCATTATATGACTTCAAAAACTCATTTCTGCAATGCCTATTGGTAGTACAGACAGCTGCTCTTCAGACAATTTGTTACAAAGGTACTACAAAATATTGCCAAGGAAGTCGGCTTCCACTTGGCTTCTCTAGACCTCAACCAGCCTTCCCAGGTCTGCATTCCACTTTTCCACAATGAAGATTCATATCCTTCCCCTGAAGTGTTCCTGAAGGAAGGAGGATTGTGAAGTTCTTGAATCTCCGAGAATTTATTGTTTTCAAAATAGGAACTAGAATACTGACCAGCAAGGCAGTAACTGTCAACAGTGAGAGCCAACATAGACTAAAAATAAATAATTTTTAATAGGTTAATGGGTCAAAAAGAGAAAAGACTTAAAAGTCTTGATCTCACCCTTAGTAGATGTATCTCAGTGGTAGAGAAGTTGGCCAGAATGCTCAAGATGCTTAGTTCAATCCCCCGTAGCAGAAAAAAAAATTATTTTCGTCTAGGAGTAAGTGACACACAGCCTTGTCTTCTACTCGATGTCTGATATGGGCAAGATCTCTCACCATTTTTCTTCCATTATGTGGAGCAGAAAAACAACCCCTCCCCTTTTTGTCATTGGTGTGAGTGCTTGCTAAAATTACCTCGCTCGGAGATACAGTGGTGGCCACTAGGGTAGTATCTAAATGTCATTGAATTTTCACCGAAACATAGAAACCATAATAACAATAACAACGTGGTTGGTAGTTTGAATGAGTTGTCCCCCATGGTCTTGGACATTTGAATATCTGTCACTCTTTGCGACACAGTAACTAATACCGTGTATTAAACTTTTATAATCAGAAAAAAATGATTATGAGAAATTTGTTTAGACCACCCTATTTGGTGGAACTCAGAAATAATCTGACATCACTGCCTGAGGACATGGAAGGACCAATGGACTTGTTTTCATATCAGAGAATTGAGGCCCCCCCCCTCTGCTGGGGAAATGTGGTGTTAGACAGTTGCTGCTGGGGAAAATAGATTTCAAAAGAATTCCAGGAAACTGGGACTTCTAGGTAAAGAACATGGATCACAGGGAGACGAAGCACCACTTTCTGGTGTTTGATCCTCTGATGCAAAAACAAAGTTGACAGGTCACATGTCCCACTGACCTCTTCTAACATCCAGCGTCTGACTCGGGAAGCTTGGAGGCCAGGGTAGCGAGAGAATGCCCCTGTGCCTTAGACAGGGTTCTCTCATGGGGCTGGGCTTCCCACTGTGTTGCTGCATCAGGAGTCTGCTTTCAGAGAGAAAAAAATCTTAATTTTATTTGGCAATTTTCTGTTTTCTTTTCTAAGATTTCTATCAGCAAAAGTACTATGTATACAGATTACCACATGTACACACATGTGTGTGTGCCTGGGTGTGTGTGCCGTCTGCGAACATCTGTTTATATCTGTCTGTGTGAGATGTGTACACATCTGTTTTTATGGTGTGTATACATGTGTACCTGTGTGTGAAGTATGTGAACTTGTGTGTGTGTGTGTGTGTGTGTGTGTGTGTGTGTGAGAGAGAGAGAGAGAGAGAGAGAGAGAGAGAGAGAGAGAGAGAGCGCTTGTTCTATACGTCTTTGAGCTTTGATCTTTCTCATTCATGATGTCGACCTGTGAACAAGACCCAGTGTAGCACTGGAGCGACCCCTCTGTCCAGTTCCTAAAAGTAACACCTGAGCTTCCTCATAGCGATTGCATGCTCATGGAGGCCAGCTTTCCTCCTCTAATCCAGCTCTCACTGGGCGCTCAGCCGTCTCATGTGCACAAGGATGATGACAGAAGAGTCAGCTTCAGGAACACTGTCAGCTGTGGCATGAGGGTCCCAGCTGTGGAGGCGATGGTCATCTTTGGAAGCCATAGCTAAAAGCAGAGCTAGTGGAATCCTTGCTTTTTGTCCCGGCCCCTAACTGAGAGCCTCAACCCTGTGGGCGGACGGTACTTCTCCTGAGGGTTAGTCACAATGCCCTGGTTCCTGCTCAGACTGCTGGGGCCATCTGTTTTAATGGGGCCATCTGCTGAGATGTTGTCTATTCCATGTCCAGAGAGGCACTAGGGCTGAGGAGGTCTCAGAACTCTGAGGGGGTCAAGTTCTCTGAGCAATGTCAAGATGCTGGGGAGCTGCACACAGTTTAGATGCCACCCACAGGGGCCCTGCTGGAGCTCACTAGTGGAGTCTTGTCTATTCCTGCTGCCACTACTAGTGTCAAAGTCATCCTTCATTGAGAAAGGCCACCCTCCAACAGCGTGTCCCATACAGGATCCTCCCACCTGGAGCTTCCTGGCCCTCGGCATGTCAGTTCCTGTCCAGAGATGTCTCTGAGGGCCCCAGGAGTGCCCTGCCAGCCAACTCCCCCACCCTTTTCTACAGTGATGGTCTCACAATAAAAACATCAAAGTTCTGATTTGTTCCTCTTCTGGAGTAACGGCCAACTCATCTAGCGCTTAAGTGACCCTTTCCAGAAAAAAGAAAATCTATCGACAGTAACACTGACCACAGGACAGTAGACTTTTCCACTATTCTCAGGCAAGTGAGGAGGACACTTAAGAGACTCTGCCTCAAGCGGTCATGATGGATTACAGTGGAGTTTCTGGCCCATGGTCATTACATATGGCAGAAGCTACCAACTTCTATCTAGAAAACGATTAAAATCTCAAAATAAATTCTGAGTGGAGTATCAATTTGTTAACAAGTGTGATGATTTTTGGAACAATTCTCACATCTGTATTAACATCTCAGTTCTGTACATTTAATACAACATTAAATACACCCATGCCTATATGTGCACCAGTATGTGATACTGATGCGTGTATATATGTACTCATGTGTATGATACTGATGCGTGTATATATGTACTCCTGTGTGTGATACTGATGCATGTATATATGTACTCCTGTGTATGATACTGATGTGTGTATA
>NC_022011.1:2312073-2354176 GCF_000317375.1 Microtus ochrogaster
TGATACTGATGCGTGTATATATGTACTTCTGTGTGTGATACTGATGCGTGTATATATGTACTCCTGTGTGTGATACTGATGCGTGTATATATGTACTCCTGTGTGTGATGCTATCTGTGTATATATGTACTTCTGTGTATGATACTGATGCGTGTATACATGTACTCCTGTGTGCGATACTGATGCATGTATATATGGACTCCGGTGTGGGATGCTGATGTGTGTATATATGTATTCCTCTATATGATACTGATGCATGTATATATGTACTCCTGTGTGTGATATTGATGTGGGTATATATGTACTCCTGTGTGCGATACTGATGCGTGTATACATGTACTCCTCTGTGTGATACTGATCTTCGCATATCCCAATGCCTAAATTTAGGCTATCATTTGCAGGCCTCCTGAGAAATCACAGTCTTTATGTAGATGAAAGGCTCCACTCCTTTCTGCAGTCCCACTGAACCATTTCTCCCTGCCCAATGGTCCCTGCAGCCACTTATGAAGTAGCCACTCTGGGGCTTAATATTAATTACAATTGTTTGGCCTATGGCTCAGGCTTCTTACTGGCTAGCTCTCACTATAAATTAACCCAGTTCTGTTAGTTTATAAAAATATAAGTCATGAGGCTTGTGGCTTATTACCTCACATCTTGCTTTCCCGGCAAGTACATGGTGTCTCTTCCCCTGCCTTCTCTCCCTCTCTCTGTCTCTGTTGGTATTTCCTGCCTAGGTACATTCTGCCTGGTCTTTGGCTGAAACAGCTTTATTCATCAGCCAATAAGAGAAACACATAGTCATAGTATACATCATCTTTACCCTTTGGTTTAGTTTTTGTTTGTTTGGTTGGTTGGTTTTTGTTTTCAGAGTGTATATTTCTGAAGTGAGGAAGGGAAATTTGAACAGAAAAGCCCATGCCATGATACACCTAAGTTCTGCAATGCAAGGAAATGTCAATCATGGCATAATCGAAAGCAATGTGGTTGACTCCCATCCAAAGAGATCCATGAGACCCGAAAGGATTTACTATTATCTATAGTCTTGCCATTGCATTGAGAGGGTAAGAGTTAAAACATCCATCCACACTAAACATGTCAATAAAATCAACTGCCCTAACAGTTTTGAGTAAACCTTGGGAACTCATAGTGTGATCCAAATCCACCCAAGTCTGTACTGTCTTGTGAAACTATCTCATTGCGAGCTCTCCGTGCTCTTCCCCACAACAGACTGTCAAAGGAGATGATTCTAAGCCTCACTGGACTTCCAGAATAGCAAGTGAAGCTTCAGAGGTCCCTTGCTTGGTTGGAAACTGCTCGTTACCCTAGCCAGGAAAGACTGGACCAATGAAATGCTGCAGACCCAAGTTGGCTTTCCAGTTCCTAGCTGGGACTACTTGTGACTTCTGACCAACCTGCGTGCTCCCTCCCATGATGCCATAGAACATAATGACAGGAACTCACATGTGCTACCAGACAGACAATGGGGATTAAATGGACTCTAACCAAATCTGCATGACTCTAGGTCTGTCGCAGTAGGCTGTGATTCTATGATAGCCTGGTGGTTTGTTGTCGTTTTGTTTTTGTCTCTGTCCACATCTATCCCCAAACCCCACCTAAACACAGAGGTAAATAAGTACTCCCAGAACATTGGAGGGTTTCGATTTCACATCCTAGAGTAGTGTAAATGATTCCACAGTGAGTCAGTAGTAGTAAAGTTAAGTGTGTTTATCCATGCATGAGAGCCCCATCTGATACTTGCCTAAACCTTTAACACTGCAGAGGTACAAGAGGTTCTTGCTCTTCAAAATCTCCTGAAATTGCAGGCTATTAAGAAGATGGCCTCTCAGAAGTCAAGATACTGCAGAAAATCCTTCCACAAAAGGAAATACTTGAGTTGTGGCTGGCAGCAGGGGTCTTACTTGAAACAAGATTTTGCATTACACCATCACAGTAGTAACTAAATGGAAACACAGCGGTTTTGTGCCAACAGTGAGACTGAAGTGTTTGGGTGTCTGCATAAATAAACACCAGGATAGGACACAAGGACTTGGAGATGTTCTGTTCACAAAATAAAGACACCGAGCAACGGAGTACACATGCTAGTCTAGCGAGCCTTGGAGTGCAAGAAGTCAGAGCTGAAGTGCAAGGCTTGTGTTTTCCCCAGTGATGTGCAAGACTGGAGCGGGGCTTCTGGGCCAGCGCCCACAACATTTGTTAATTGGGAACACCTAATACACACCAATACAGACAGGTACTGTTTTGGATTTTCCTCACAGTAGATGTTACAGGGTGAAGAGGAGGCAAATGTCATTTCAGCCTTTTTCATTGCAGAGACATTAACTTCTGCCCTAACTGTGAGGCTTTCAACCAGCATGAGTGAGAATATGAGAAATGGCTGCTACTGGCTGTTAGGAATTTTCCTAACGTGAGCTCTCTGCTGATGCAAAAATCCCAGTCAAGCCAAATCACAACAAGCCGAATTAAAGGATATCCAGGTTTAATAGGATTCCTGCACTTTCTGGTGGCCCTGAGGGGAGCTGCCTCGCCCCCAAGGTTTGGCGGGCACAGGGGCAGGGCCTCCAAAGATGGAGGCCAGAGATAGGGAGGCCAGAAACTGGCAATATGAGTTTGTGAATGTTTCTGAAAGTAATTTTAAATGAAGACAGTCTTTAAAATGTTCCTATCCTTTGCTGCTGTTCTGAACCACAAACTATTCAGTCCTGACTGAAGACATGGGGGCTGGGAAACTCTGCTTTGTTAGAGCCCAGGGAGCTCCATGCCAGTATGACTTCTGGGATCAGTTCAGCTATGATGGGGACGGGAGAGTGAGAGAAGGAAGCATCTTGCTTAGCTCTTCGATGCAGCATTAGCCTGGAAAGGGAACACGGCGGTCTGCCTGAGCCAGCAGAGGGTTGTGGCTCCCACCTTCTGAATTGTCAGAGTCAACTGGAAACCTAGTGACGCTTAGGTCAGATAGATGGTTGAGCAGCAACGGTCCTTGCCTCTCGAGCCTGAAGACACAAGTTTGCTCCTTAAAACCTATGTAAATGTGGAAGTAGAGAATCCTCCAGCCTTCACATGCCGTCTGTCATAGACGCACACACAGAAATACAGAAAAACTTTATAAAAACTCCACTGAAGCAAGGACGACTTGGCTGATTTCTTCAGGAACACAGACTTTCCTCAGTGAAAAATAAATTCTTTCCTACAAACAACCAGACAATAACATTAGCTATAAATACTTAAACAATTTGCAATGACACACAATTTAAACCATCTCTTCAAAAGAATGTCTGGCAGTCTCTTCCAATAAATGACCTTCCAGGTTCTCCCCGAAGAAAATACGACACAGGTTTATCAGGTTCCCATCATGAACTGGCTGCGGGCTTTCTTCCAGTGCTCCAAGCGTCCTGGAAATTCAGACCCAACCATGGTTTGCAATGGTTAAATCTTAAGCCCAGCGGCTGACAGCCAAGAAGCCCAACTGGCAGGGTCTTGTTGATTTACAAGCTCTTCAAACTGCTCAATTTGGAGAACTCGAAGCAACTCCTTGAAGCCAACCACTGTACTTGGTAGTCTAACGCTAATCTGCCTTGTAATATACCTTAGAATGTTTCTAAATGAAACTGCAGCTCCTCAGTCATGAGTCATCAGTGAGGGATATTCAGCTCACTTTGCAGAAGCACTAATGTATTTTGAGATCATCAGCATGAGCCTTGCCGCTCAGATACAGTCACTCCTCCATCTCCATAGAGGATAGTGTACGGTATCCCCAGACACCAGTCTCAAGTCCCTTGTCTCCACAGACACCGTTATGCTCACATTCCTCATCTAAAGGAGGACAGTGTTTGCACAGAACCCATGCGCCCCCTCTGTGTGTTTTATGTCATCACCAGGTCATTCTAACATGCCTACAATGTGTAGTGTTACACCTACAATGTGAATACTGTGCTTGTATCAACAGTTTGTAGCATTGCTTACTGTAAGAACAAGAAAGTAAAGATCACATCTGTTCAGTATTTGGTGATATTTTTCAAATATTTCTTTTTCATATTTTTTCGTATGTATGCATGTACATGTGAGCATGCAAATGGTGACTAGGGAACAACTGTAGGCATCATTCTCTGGATGGTGGTCCTCCTCCTTTGAGACAGGGTCTCTCACCTGCCTGAAGCTCACCAATTAGTCTAGACTGGCCACCCAGTTGTCCCCATCTCCACACCGTCAGCACTGGGATTACAACTGTTTACCATCCTTCCTCTGGCAGCAAGTAGGAAATTGGAGGTCTTCATCAAATCCCTCTCCCAGCCCTACAGAAGAGGAGGCAGAAAGTATAAGCCAGAGGGAGTGGAGGACACGAGGAGAACAGGCCCTTGGCATCAACTAAGCAAGGTGCATATGAGCTCACAGAGGCTGAATCAGCAAGCACAGAGCCCGCATAGGTCTGCACCAGCTCCTCTGGGTATATATTACAGCTATTAAGTCAGCATTTTTATGGGACTCCTAACTGTGAGAACAGGTAGGTCTCTGACTCTTGTGCATGCTCTTGGGACTCTTTTCTTCCTGTTGGGTTGCCATGTCCAACTTTGTGAGGATAATTTTTACTTCATCTTATTATATTTTATCATGTTTGGTTGTTAACTCTTAGAAGTCTGTTCTTTTCTATGAGAGACAGAACGGAAGTAGATATAGAGGGGACAGGATGTGGGAGGAGCTGAGGGGAGTAGAGGGAGGGGAAACTATAATCAGTACATAGTGTGTTAGAAAAGAACCTATCTTTGACTCTGTTTTTTTTTTTTCTTTTCTCAGACAGAGTTTCTCTGTGTAACAGCCCTGGCTGGTTGTCCTGGTACTCACTTTGAAGACTGGGCTAGCTTTGAACTCACAGAGATTCACCTGCCTCTGCTTAGTAAGTGCTAGGATTAAAGGCACGTGCCACCACGCCTTAAGAATCTGTTTTCAATAAAAGAAAAAAAACCCAAGTGTACGTCATTACACCTAGAAACCTACTTGGGTCCTCATGTTTGAAAGTCCTGTACCAACAGAGCTTTCACCAGCCCCCAAATATCTTTAATCTGAGGTTAACTAGATCCTCACATTCAGAACTCACAGACATGGAGGACCAACTGTATTGATTGACAGAAGCAAATCTTTGGGGGCCAATGTCATGATGTCATGATGAATGAACTTGATTTTGAACTTTGCTGGTAAAATTAGGCATATGCATAATACATGAATGGTTGCAAATATTTTAAAGTCCTTCTCCTAGCATGGTTGAACAGAGTTGAAGAAGTAAACCAAGACAGTCTTTAATCCTTAAAGTGGATCCCAAAGTTGCTCCCTGGGAAGCCCCATGTCCACTGTTGGTTATGATGAGTACCACACAAGGAAGGACCCTGGCTGTGATGTGCACTATCGACCTCCAGATTAATTTCTGACCAGCGAAGATGACATTCATTAAATTTAAGGAATTGCACAAGCAAAATTGGATCTGCTTGTCAGTCAGTGTTTGGCTAACAAACACTTGGACATGTGATCCAACTCGTTTTGAAACTTGCTTCTCTATGCTGCAAGAGCAAGGCTGAGGATTAATCCCCACGCAGTTATTTAATGGCAGAAAGAACCTAGGAATTGTGCGCAGCCATGTTTAGTTTACTTGCCACATACAGAGGGCTTGTATCAGCCTTACTGCTGCTCAGGGAGGTGGTGGGGGCTCAGATGCAACCAGACTTCTCAGAGAGTGGTCAGCCAGTTTCCATGACTCTACTAAAAGACAACAATACCTATTTCTACGTATGCTTGTACCACCTGCTAATATATCTATCTAAGCAACACATGCATAAAGTTATATATTCATCTCTCTTCTTCGCTCACTAAGTTTCTGCTATGTTTTGGATCTTAAATGTCCCCCAAAAGGCCCATGTGTCAAAAGTCTGCTATTCAGTTTGGCACTCTCCCAGGTAGCAACAACTCTTTAGAAGTGGGCATTATGGGAGGTTTTAGCCACCGAGGGCATGCCCTCAAAGGGGATTATGGGATCACAGTCTCTTCTTATGGCTTTCTTTTCCTTTCCCACCAAGTTTGCTCAGCATCACACTCCTGGATGACATGTTACCTGCCCTCACTGAAGGCCGAAAAGCAAGACTGGGAACCAGGCTAAACTAAGTTTTCCTCTTCGTTAGCTGATTCCCCTCAGTGTTTGGTTGCATGAATGAACAGCTGACTAACACACAGACTCATTTAATCCAACGGAGTTCAGCTCCTCAGCTCCCCTTTGCACCAGGCTCTTACGTCTTATAAAAACCACTTACTTCTATATTTCTTTTTCATGTCCTTATTCTTTCACATGGAGCGTGGAGGAGGGAGAGGGGCACATACAGGCCATGATCAGCAAGTCGGGAGACAGCATGGGCACTGGTTCTCTCTTCTACCATATGGGTCCTGGGAATCACACTGGCGTCATCCGGCTTATTGATAAGTACCTGTACCCACCGAGCCATCTCTCTCGACTGATTTCTACAGTTCTTAATAAACCATTGTCTGTTCTTTAAAATGTTCACCGTAGTCAAGCTTATATGTTATTGTGGGCCAGTGCTGGGAGGACCGGAGGATTTCTGGCAGACTACCCTGCATGTTCCCATTGGCAGGCAAGTCATCCGAAAGGAAAAGACAAGAGTGTCCTGTAGCTCTGGCCTTAATTCTAGGTCTTGCTTCCGAAGCTCTTGGTCATAAATTCTATTTTTTGTTTATTTGTTTTTCTTCTCCTAGTTTTGTACTTGGATGACTGCATTCCCACCGTGGGGCTATCCTGGCACTTACCCTTTGGAATAAATTGCTTTTTGGCATAATCATTAATAAGGAAGTATAAGCCAAAATGCAATCCTCTCTATTACAACAAAAATAGATCTTAATTACACGAGGAGGAGGGAACGTCCTCTGATTGACTTGTCCTGGGGTTGAGATTGGTGAGGCCCTGCCACAAGCTGTAATTTAAAGAGCTGTAAACTGTGCTTCCCTCCATCTCTGCCTCCTTGACCCATCCCAGCCACCGCTGCAGCTGTTAAACACAGAGCTGCCACTAGAGCTCAGCTGTCTTGATGCTCAGCCAAACTTGGATGGTTTTTTTTAAAGGTACCAGTTAAGAATACCATAAGTTAATAATACATTTCTCCACAAGTTCAAAGTTAAATTCCCCTGTTTTTCTTTCCCATAAGTACTAAAATAAAGAGCTTTCTCTTCCTCATCGCCACAAACATAGTTTGCTTCAAGTTTGCTCTTCTTCCATATGAGCAAGTAATAACTTAGAGGGGGAAAGTCGTGAAAGAACACCTCTCACCACATTTTATTATTTGGCTGTAGAGAAAACAATACCAACAGTCATGACATGTAAAAGAAGTTGGAAAAAGAAACAGGTCTAGAATGCTGTCTGTGAGTTGGCAGTTCTTGCCTTTTTGGTTATTCTGAAATAGTTCCAGAATTTCAGTTGTCCTTGGTCAACCATGGTCTGAAAATACTAAATGAAAAGTCCTAGAAACACACAATTCATATGTTTTAAATTGTGGATCACTCAGATAGCACGATGGGATGATGAGTCAATTCTCCCTTGTCCGAGTGTGCACATTGTATACAGTCCGAGCTATCAGGTGTCTGTCTGTCCTTGCCTGCGGTGCTTCTGTTCCACTAATCCCATTTTTGTTTAAGGGTCTGCAAGCACAAGCCAATTTGGATATACCAATTTAGTAAGATAGGAGTTCTCTGCTTGACGTTCCTAAGAAGGTGGGTGGGGTGTTCAAGTCTGTCTTCAAACGTTATTAGCTCCAGCCATTATGCGGGAAAAGCATTCATCAGGAGAAAGGTGAATTAAATCACAGGTTTTGTACAAACTACAGTGTGGTCCTTACAGTGAGTCGTGAAACTTACTCTTCATGGATAAACATCTATGTAGATGTGGCCAATCTCTCCCAGGCCAGAGAGAACACAGTACACTAGCAAGCAATGTCTTGTGTTGGTCCCAATGGCCATGCCCATTTACCACCTCCTTATGACAAATGTCTCACTGCTATCCTGATAAAAGGATGCCCTTGACTTCAGTGTGGATCTGGATACTCAAGCAACCAACTTCAGCCGTGTGCTTTCTGAAAGGAATGTCTGCACTCTTTGCTGTCATATGTGCAGCGCATCACTGACTGACATACCATGTGGGGCACACACATCTAAGTCTTCCTGCACACGGTTCTCCCTCTGAGCTTACATTCTAATGAGGAAGAGACACACATACCATATGGTTTCTGTTCACCACAGTTTGCACAAGGCACAGACTCAACTAGTGCAACCAAGTGGAAAAATGAGTGTCAGGAGGGAGTGGGCGTGAAGACACACTTCCCAGGGACTCTCACTGGCACCGAGAGCTAGCCCTTAGAATCACATAGTCTTCTCATTTCTCTTTGTTAGCTTGTCAGCTTGAAAGATTGAAACAAGACTGTCTTCTGTGTAACGTGTGGATTCACAAAAGGCCAATTTATCTTTTGATTCGTAAATGAAAATAACTAAAATGATGTCTGGCATCTTCCAACCACAAATGGTGAAGTACTGAGCTAAAGTGGAAACTAATTGGATTTTTCATGGAGTTAGGTAAGAAAGCCAAGAAACTGTCTAGGACAATGTTTTATGCTTATTCAATCTTAAGAGTTTAGTAGATTTTCTAACAATCATCCAAATGTATTTAGCAAGTGGCCATGCTTACCTTGGCCCCTGGGAAAGAGAGATCTTTTACTGTGGGATGCCTTCTGAGTTTGAAGAAGCCAATAAATCATTTTCACATCTAGATAAACCATCACCCAGGAAAACCCTTCGAAACGCGCCAGAACAGCTGTTCAAATTTTACTTCTCATTCTCCCTTCATTGGAATTAATTTACAGAAGTAGAATGTGATTTAGAGAGAAAGAAAGGGAGGGAAAGAGAGAGAGGAGAGAGAGAGAGAGAGAGAGAGAGAGTTAGTTCTTATCTGAATGTCTTTGTTTCAGCCTGAGAAATGTGCTTCCCCTTAGGTATGTGAGGGGAATTGTGAGCCATAAGCACGGCCATAGATCACAGCTCCCTAAAATGCCAAGAAAGACACAAACAAAAGCCACAATTAGCCTAATTTAAACAGCTACTTTCAAAATAGTTTAATTACGCTATTAGGTAACCCCAAAGCCTCCAAGAACTTGCCTTAGAATATAATGAAGAAATCATTTTTAAAATTTAATTAATTTTTGAGTATGAGTGTTTTGTCTGCAGGTATGTCTGTTTACCACATGGATGCCTCATGCATGAGGAGGCCAAGAAGAAGAAGCCAGATGCCCTGGGCCTGGAATTACAGACAGTTGTGAGCTGCCATGTGGGTGTTGGGAATTGATGAGGGTCCTCTGGAAGGAGCATTCAGTGCTCTTAACCTCTGAGCCATTTCCCTGGTCCCAAGAAATCTCTCTTAACTAGATTCATCAGATCTCTTTACCCTTGTGATTTACTGCACAGAATATACATATTTTCTATAAAATATTGTGGTTATAAATATATGCTGCTTCTAGGCTATAAACAAGTATATCACGTTGGATAATGGATTCCAGGCTCTGAAACTCCTAAAGTGTTCGACACTTACTTGATATCATTAAGAAACATTTCCCACAAATAAAAAACGTGAGTCTTTCTGGGGCATTAATCTCACAAGCCTACCAGAAGCCTAGGAACCATGGCAGGTGAGAGAAGAAGACCTCTGGACTCTTTCGGCAGTGTAATGGCAATCATCAATTATGTCCTGATCATGGACTCAACAAGAGACACCATTGGCCTCAGATATTCTACTGGACCTTTCTGGTGTGGTCTTTTTTGAATGGTGGCAAGGAACCCCTTTGATTCTGTATAGCCACATGTGCATCTGGGTTTGATTTAGTTAGTCTATCAAGCATTTGTATGCAACTTCTCAGACACATGGTTTTGCTTCTCTGCTTTCAAGTACGTTCTGTTTACTTAAGCAGATGCTGCAAATTAGCTCTGAAAATATTGCAAATTAAGTAAAGAAATCCTTTCTAGTAGACCTAACTAATGTGAATTTCATTACTGACTCAGAAACGGGGCGGTCCGTGAGTTCTTGCAGGTCCTGAGGAAAAAGACAACAAATAAAATACATACAAGCAAATAGACCAGGTGTTTATGTGTTCATGCATACATATATATGTGTGTGTATACATATAGGTATATGCGTGCATTAAACATATGTGTAAATATGTAACTATATACATATGCATTATACATGTGTCTATTATGTAACTATACATATATGCATTATACATATATGTATGTAACAATAAAAATTAAAGAAGGCAGGAATGGTGGTACACGCCTTTAATCACAGCACTTGGAAGGTGGATCTCTGTGAGTTTAAAACCAGCGTGGACTACAGAGAAAGTTCCAGGACAGTCAGGACTGCACAGAGGAACCCTGTCTCAAAAACAAAACAAAACAAAATTTTTAAAAAGAGAAAGCTGCTGAGCAGTTGTGGCACATGTCTTTAATCCCAGCACTCAGGAAGCAGAGCCAGGTTGATCTCTGAGTTCGAGGCCAGCCTGGTCTACAAGAGCTAGTTCCAGGACGGTTTCAAAGCTACAGAGAAACCCTGTCTCAAAAAAAAGAGAATAGGAAAGAGAAAGCAAAGGGACATGGGAGGAGTTAGGAGAGGAAGGGATTATATAATGTAAATATACTACTTACATATGGAATTCTCAAAAAATTAAAAAATTTTAAATAAGAACATTAGTATAACTTTCTCAAAAAGTAAAGTTCTTTTCCTCTTATTTCCCAGCCCCTTGATATAGGCTGAACCTTAGGGGGGGTCCCAGAAACCAGTCACC
Organism: Microtus ochrogaster; assembly: GCF_000317375.1. Lineage (NCBI taxonomy): Eukaryota > Metazoa > Chordata > Mammalia > Rodentia > Cricetidae > Microtus > Microtus ochrogaster. The sequence goes on from NC_022011.1 coordinate 2,322,963, forward strand.
ACTGATGATATGATTTAAGTAAAAATGCTGCAGATTCCCTGAGGGGTGCAGCATCAGAAAAGCTGCAGGTCCCCAAGCAGTGGCAGGCAGTGGGCAGCAGGCCAGGAGACCATGCCACAGGTCCCCAAGCAGCAGCAGGCTATAGGCAGCAAGTCCCAAGACCATGGCAAGCCATGAAGGCAGCCGGGTTCCAGGAAGGAAGCTGCATGGTGGGTTAGAGACCAAGACGAATAGGTATGCCATGCAGACTGAAATTGGATATTTATTTAGTGGGTGATGGAAGGGAAGGGGAAAAGGGGGAAGAGTAGAGAGAGAAGGAGAGAGAGGGGGGGATAAGGAGAGAAGTGGGAGAAGGGAGAGACGGAGGCTGCCTCTTTGAGAGAGAGAGATGGAAAGGAAGGACTCAAACTGGAAGCTGAAGATCAGCTTGCCTCAGCAGATGGGGGAGGGAGTGGGCATGGCTTATCTCTTAAAGGAACAGGATAGACCATTACATTCCCATCTCTTTTTTTATAATAAAAAGGCATAAGGTTAGGCACAATGGGTTAAAAGAATTGGAGCGGCAGATTGTCAAGACTGCTTCCTGCTTATTTGTGGGTGTCATCTTGGGGGGAACCTGAGCTGGTTGCTGGTCACATCCTGGGGTAGCTTGTCTCTTTGTTCCTGTCCAGTGTTTGTGGTATGGAAATGTCTGGTGTCTCTTATCCTGTTTAAGGTATTGGCAGAACAGAGGACAAAGTTAAGTTTAGGAAAAAAAAAATTTAGGGCCAGGAAATTGAGAGGGGAGTGCCTGATCTGTTTAAGGTGGATCCATCAATTTGACTTCTTGAAACTCACAAGAATTCTTTGGGTTTGTGAAAACATAAGTTTTAGACATATGCATTGTATAAACAATAGCATATTTATGTCAGAATGACTGTGACAGATGTTTTTGTACAACAAAAGTATCTTTAAAACTATAAAAGGCAGTGTGAGAGAGAATTTTGATAGTGTGCACTTGTCCTCACACCTTAATAACTTGTATTTGTATTTTACTGAAATTTGTTTGGTGAGGATGTCTTTTTAAACTGACAAAACCTCTGAGCTGTCAAACTGCATTAGAGATCTTTGAGAAGGATAAAATTTTACTTGAGTTATTGATTTAAAAACAACAGAGAACTTATTTGGTTGGCACCTAGAGCTACTCCTCAGGGTCCTCCATGGCTGCTGAAGGTTGTATTTGCCTTTTGCTGTTGAGCGCAGGGCCTGCCAGGCTCCAGAAGATCCTGTGGGCTAAGAAATTTGTAGGAAGACAAGCCTACCTTGACCTGAGCAGCTAGGCTGTCAATTCCACCAATCTATCCAATGTATGGAGATCTTCAGTTTAAATGAAAGGCAGTTTTGCCCAGTGGTCAGCACTTGGTAGTTGAAGAAAATTGCAATGGATGTTGTTTTGTGCCCATTTGTCTTCTTTCTTCTTTAGAGGAAATAGAGTGTTACTGCTAGGAGCCAACCTTCTTCTTTTTGTTATGAAAAGTCTTTTAATAATTAAATATTTAAATGTCATATTCCCAAGATCTCTGAGCAGTTGAGCTGTTTATCAGGTACAGCTACATTATAGAATCTGCCTGAAGAGCTAGGTTCAAGCTTAACTATACTGGCTCTGACTTAACAGGTAAAACAGGGTTGGATTAAATATAAAGTGTTTTTATAAAAGACTTAAAAGTAGCCTGGCGGTGGTGGCGCACGCCTTTAATCCCAGCACTCGGGAGGCAGAGGCAGGCAGATCTCTGTGAGTTCGAGGCCAGCCTGGTCTACAAGAGCTAGTTCCAGGACAGGAACCAAAAGCTATGGAAAAACCCTGTCTCAAAAATCCAAAAAAAAAAAAAATACTTAAAAGTACATACCAGTTTAAAGCACAAGACTTATTGTTTTTGTAGTCTGAAATAAGATGCAGACAATTATAACATTTAACAGTAAACATAGGTGCATTTAAGTTACATGTATGAACACACATACAGAGTGAACAGGAATTGGGCTAAGTGGATGCTCTTTGTGGGCCCTACCAAAGGCATGCCACTACACAAAACATACATGAAACAGAATCAGGACAGGGGAACCAGACAGGGAAGACCTCAGTAAAGAAGGTGGAACTTGGTCACCTAACCTGGCTCTCAGTTAAGATGGTGGTGAAGTCACCTGACCTCAGTTAAGAAGGTGGTAAGGTCATCTGATCTCAGTCAAAATGACAGCAGTCACATGTTATATGGAAAAGCCACTCAGTCAAGATGATGGTGAAGTCACCTGACTCAGGTAAGATGATGTTAAGGTCACCTGACCTCAGACAAAATGGTCACATGTTGTATGGAAAAGTCACAAGTTTTGAGCTTCAGGGATTTTAAGTTTAACAATAAAAGAGACCTAGAGGCATGATCTGCCCTGTTGCTGAGCCACCACAACAGAAGCCAGAGCAGGGAGCAAAAGGCTAGAATTGAAAACAGCTGCCTCGTGGATTTGACCAATCTTGCTGGCAGCGATAGCAGTGACAGGGACATTTTGAGGAAAAGTGGAGCTGGTGGGACACCAGCAGAGTGAGGGTTTTTACCATAGCCAAAAAAAAAAAAACCATGAAAACAGCAGCACCACAAGGCTTATAGGGGGACATCTTCCCTCTATAGGCTGGGTGTGTTGGTGGCGAACACCACAGGGCTTGTAGGAGAGCATCCTCTACCTACAGGCATGGTGTTAAAGCCTGACTGGCTCCAGTCAAGGCAACTCAGAAGCCAGAGAGTCCACAGTGGGGACCACTGATGAGTGGTCCAAAAGAAAAGAAAAGAAAAGAAAAGAAAAGAAAAGAAAAGAAAAAAGGAGAAAAAAATCTGAAGGACCCGGGGCCCCCAGTCATGGGAGGGCCAATCCCAGGTCGTCCAAACACAATTTCAGCTAAGGGAAGCAATCCAGAGACGAATGTCGCCGAAGGGCTCAACTGTATCTGTGAAGGCCAAGGTTGGGGCTGTCCCCCCACTTCTAGGAACATCAGAAGATTGCCAAGAGCTCAAAAGCCAATTCCTCAGGTTTGGAGAAATGGTTAAGCTGACCAGAATGGGAAACTCACAATTGAAGCCAATAGAAGTTACGCTCAGGCAGATGGATGGAGAGCTATTGTAAAGAAACCTGGTCCCTGAGCCCGGGTTCCACACACCCTTAGCCAGCCTGCCCATGGGCCGGAGGGAATGTGGAGAGCCTGTCTGAGTCACGGCACCAGTGTTATGATTTAAGTAAAAATGCTGCAGGTTCCCCAAGGGTGCAATGGCAGAAACACTGCAGGTACCCGAGCAGTGGCAGTGAGCAGTGGGCCATGAGACCATGCCAAATGTCCCCAAGTGGTGGCAGGCATCAGGTAGCAGGTCCTAAGACCACAGTAGGCTACGAAGGTAGCCAGGTCCCAGGCAGAAAGTTGCATGGTGGGTGAGAGACCAAGACAGATAGGCATGCCATGCAGAGTGAAGCTGGATATTTATTTAGTGGGTTATGGAAGAGAAGGAGAGACAGGGAAGAGGCAGACAGAGAGGGGGAGAGGAAAGAAGTGGGGAGAAGGGAGAGATAGAAGCTGCCTCTTTGAGAGAGAGAGAGACAAAAAAAGAAGGACTCAGGCTGGAAGCTGAAGATCAGGTTGCCTCAACAGACAGGAGAGAGGGAGTGGGCATGGTTGTCTCTTAAAGTAACAGAACAGACCATTATAACTGAACCTTGGGGGTCCCAGGAATCAGTCACCACTGAACCTCAGGGGATCCCAAGAATGAGTCACCATTGTGTTTTAATCCACCTTTTTGGGTGACTTCTGTTGCTGTCCTGACCATGGCAGGTTCTTATGTTCCAGGGTAGGGGTGTGTGGATTAGAAATCATAGGAGGAACAGAGATAAAAAAACACAGAGACACAAGCTAGTAACAGGAGGGCAACTCAGTGGACTATGCATACTGAGCTTGCCCACATTTATTTTCCATACACTTTTATACCTCAATACAAAAGCAGGGGAGAAGGTAAAAGACTGCTTTAACATGACGCAAAGGACGAGAACAGATGCTTGCTTCAATACTTGAGACATCAAGCCATTGTTTCCTGAGTAAAGTATTTGATGTTTGAGGCAGGAATATGCAGTGAACACACCCTAGACCAAGTATCCTGTAGGCAGCCACTCCCTATACCAAACCTCCTATTTTAAAAGAAGGAGCAGAAGTAGGCTCAAATTCTCTAACCTTTGGCCAGGGTGGAGCAGATCTACCTCTGCGGGCCATTTTAACATCCAAAACATCAAGTAACCACACCCTAGGTCAGGGTGTGTAGCCACACTTGTCAACAACTTTGTAAGAGCAAAGATAAGTTCAAACTCTCTGACCTCCAGTCAAGGTGGAACAGGCTCACAATCTGTGTGTGTCCTCCACACTATTAAACCTCAGGGGGGTCTTGGGAACCAGTCACCATTGATCTTAGGGGGTCCCAGGAATCAGACACCATTAAATCTCAGGAGGTTCCAGGAACCAAACACCATTGAACCTCAGGGGGGTCTCTGTCTTGTCCCTTTAAGAGACAAGCCCTGCCCACTCCCTCCCCCATCCACTGAGGCAAGAAGATCTTCCTTCTGCTTCCAGCCTGAGCTCTCTCTCTTTTCCATATCTCTCACAAAGAGTTAGCTTCTCCTCTCCCTATCTCTGTTTCTTTCTCTCTCTCTCTGCCTCTCTCTCCTCATCCCCCTTCTTTCTTCCTCTCACCTTTTCCCTTCTCTACCACAACCCACTAAATAAATATCCAACCTCACTCTGCATGGTGTGCCTATCTGTCTCTGTCTCTCACCTGCTGTGGCTTCTCATGGAACCACTTGAATCACCGAGGTTTCATCCACTGTGTGGCTCCCTGCCTGGGACCTGCTGCCCCTTGAGGCCAAAATTGAGCCTTAGGGCATCTCGGGAACCAATCACCATTGAACCTCAGGGGATCCTGAGAACCAATCTTAGCCTTTGCTCAGCTTCCTCGGTTGCTTCATTAAACCCCGTCACTCTGCAGACAAAAGGACAAAGTCTCCTGTGAACTCTGCTGATGTGAATTTCATGAATTGGACATGGAGGTCATTTTTTTTTTTACTTCCTCGTAAGGAAACATTAATTTGTGGACTTTAAGCCTGTCTATTTTTTTAAATGCTATTTTAAGAATATTTTGAATAGGAAATATTTTAGTCATTATATAGAAAAGTCTTGGTTTGTGGGTTCTTTTTGAATCATTCCCATCAGAAATGAATAAACTATGAAAAAAATAACCGAATAAATGACATCCCTGTGGCTGCCTGTGCTCATGGGCCATCCAGTCACTCTTTGCCTATGACTGAAAGCTAAAAGCTGTGCTATTCAACTCAAATTCTTCCAGATCATTCCAGCCCATGCTTTCAGTCATCTGTATTATGACTCTGTGTGAATAAAACTAGAATCCAGAATAGCCATTCCTGAAAGACTCACGCTTCTGAGATGGACCATGCATGCCGTGAAAGACAGAATACTTGGACCCTCCCACCCCAAGTGTGGTCTACTCGAGGCAGCAGTGGCACTGTCCAGGAGTCTGTTAGAAACACCAAGTCTTGCCCAAATGCAGACCCACCAAAATACAATCTACAACATAACAAGGTCCTTCACCGAAACACTGGAAACAGCAATGCTTAAGAAACATTAAATTAGACAAACTAAAGGTTTTACTTTTAGTTCTATGACTTTCAGCTTTGAGACTATTGCAAAATATTTAATCTGAGCCTCAATTTCCTTACCTTAAAAAAAACTAATATATCTAAGATTCTTGCACACATACAAAATCACACTTAATGAGGAGGGAGAATTTCTGATATCCTCGGGGTAGAAGAGGTTAAGAGCACTTATTGCTCTGGCAAAGGACCTAAGTTGGTTCCCAGGATCCTCATGGCCATGAGGACACACAATGGCCTCCAGTTCCAGTGGATCCAGTGTCCTTTTCTGACCTCCATGGGCACAGGGTACATATGTGATGTACATACATATATGCAGACAGATATTTACATATAAAAATAAAAAAGATATTTTAAAGAAAAGTTCTGGTATTTTATTGTTAGTGATGTGGCTGTGATTAACAACAGTATGCTGTGGAATAATCCTTTTGTACACTGAAGATTTGTCACTCGGATTGGTTTAATAAAAAGATGACTGGCCCATAGCCAGGCAGAAAATATAGGTGGGGCAATCAAGCTGAGGATGCTGAGATGAAGAAAGGCGGAGTCAGAGGAGTCGCCAGCAGAAGCACAGAAGGAAAATGGGAATGCCATACTGAGAAAGGGACATGTGGCAAAGCGTAGATAATAAATATAAAAATTTTAAGTGGAAGAGTAGCTAGTAACAAGCCTGAGCTATCAGCCAAGCATTTACAATTAATATAAGCCTCTAGGTCTGTTTTTTGGGATCTAGTGGGCAGGAGAGAAACGTCTACCAACAACAGCATATTAAATATTTCAAAGTAACCAGCTTAAAAAATTAAAATTAGCTACTAAAGAGGACATTATAAGTCTCATCACAGAAATTTCTGAGATGCGACTGGAGAAATGGCTTAACAGTTAAGAGTACACACAGCTTTTGCAAAGGACCTGAGTTTGGTTCCTAGTACCTATATTCAGTGGCTCACCACCCCCTGTATTTCCAGCTCCAGAACATCTGATGCCCACAATTGCAGTGACTCACCACTCCCTGTAAATCCAGCTCCAGAACATCTGATGCCCACAATTGCAGTGACTCACCACCCCCTGTATTTCCTCCTCCAGGGCATCTGATGCCCACTCCTGCAGTGGTTTACCATCCTCTGAATTTCCAGCTGTAGGACATCTGATGCCCACTCCTGGTCCTGGTCCCTAAGACACTTCACTCATATGCACAAACACGCAGATACACATATACATAGAATTTCTCTTTAAAAATATATGAGATGATAAGGCAATTGCTATGGGTCCTTCTGTTTGCTGTGAATATGTGCTGTTCTCATTGGTTGATAAAGTTGATTTGGCCTACAATGAGGCAGAATATAGCTAGGTGAGAAAGCCAAACACAGGGAGAAAGAAGAGCTGAGTCAGAAGGATGTCAGCAACCACCAAGGAGCAAGATTCTAGAGCACCACCAGTAAGTCATGGGCCATGTGGCAATACATAGATTAATAAAAATGCGTTAATTTAAATATAAGATCTAGTTAGTAGTAAACCTGAGCCATTGGCCAAACACTTATAATTAATATAAGCCTCTGAGTGATTATTTTAAAAGATACTGCAGGATCAATCAGGACAAAAAAGTTCCTGCTTAGAGCTATTGCCCCAATTTTCTTTAAAGATGGATGGTAACCTGTAAGAATAAGCCAAATAGCCCTTTTCTTCCTTGAGTTGCTTCTGGTCAGCATTTTGTCACAGCAATGCAATGGAAGCAGGATACTCACATGATCTTGAACTACTGAGCTCACGCAACCTCAGCCTCCCAAGTGCTGAATTTCAGGCACTTACCACCATATCAGCTTAAAAGTTTATGTTAGGGCTATAATTGAGTTGCATTTCTTGCTTTATATCATATTACTTTTTCCATCTATTAATGTACTTTTAATTGCCTATTTTCTTGCTCTTCTTATTAATTCCTACTTCTAGTTCTCTCCTTTCCATAGGTCAACCCTTTGCTGCATAACTCTAGATATAGCAACCTTGGCATTCTCTCTGATACATAGTGACTCTACCAAAAATCTGTGAGTGCCTTCTTAGTAGGTTTGCTGTTGTCTTATATATTACTTTGATTATACAACAAATAATGTTTAAGTTTCATGCCTTGGGACTTAAAATTTCTGGTCCTTTGAGCAGAAGTGTAGATTAGACATCACCATTTTGTTTTAGCAAGGAAAATGCTGAACAAACTGAAAAAGCACCAAGGCTTCTTGGACCCACAACAGAAGTGAGGTCATAAGGGGACTTGTACCCTCCAAGGCAGAGACAAGCAGATGAGTAATAAACAAAAGAAATGGTAATTTAACAGAAGAACAGATAGCTTCCAGGAAAAGCCAGGGAGGGTAGGGCAGCCTGGACCAGAAAGAACTGCTGGGAGCACACAGGAGACAGAATCTCTGAGGTCTTCTGCAGGTCTGCGATTTTTTTCCCTTGAGTTCCATCAAGTTCTCACAGTGACTATGGAAGGAAAATCACCTCTTAACTTCCAAGACAGAAAAAGTGACCATATTGAACTATATGAGAACATTCTGTCCTCTGCCCTTGAAGATGCTGAACCAGAGCCTATCCTGAGAGAATGCTCAGAGCCCCACCAGAGGAAGGGAATGCCTAGTAGGGAAGGGAAGAACAATCCAAGAAGCAAGTGAGGTCACAGTTGGGAAGCACAGGCCACTGAAGGACAGCAAGCTAATCACAAGACCTTAGGAACCCCCAATACAATACCCCTTACTTCTCCTTCCACCCACCCCACCCCTACACATCACAGTCACATCACTGAGATCACCAGACACATAACATGGCAACAATTACAGTAGGGACAGAAGATAAGAATCTAAACTACAGTCAAACATGGCAGAGGTACTGTAGCAGATTGAGAAGATTTGAAACAGATATGATTAATATACCAGAGGCTTTAATGGATAAAGTAGATGCTATGTTAAAACAGATGATCAAGTAAACAAAGATGGAAATTCTACAGCTGAGCTCAGTGGCCTACAGACCCACAGTCTCACTTCTCAGAAGGCAAAGACAGAGGGATTGTGAGTTCAGAGTCAGACTACCTGAGCATCACAGAAAACTCCACTCTAAACTGGACTACAACATTCTGCAATAATAACTAAGCAATAATAAAGAAATTCTTAAAACATAAAGAGAAATTCTAAATATAAAAAATATGGCAACAGAGTAAAGAATGTCTTCAGTAGGCTCATTCATAGAGTAGACACCTCTGGGAGAGACTCTTTGAGCTTCTACACATATCAGTGAAAATTCTAAGAGTAAAGTCAAGAAACAAAGAGACTTACTAAAACCCCCGGATATCTCAGAACTTTGGGAACCTCGGAAGATGACAGGACATAATGACTGTAGCAGAAGGAGAAGACCTACAGAAGGGATGAAAGTAACACTGAGGCAGGATTGGGAATGTTATGACTGTCACTTTAAAAGACAAGCCATGCCCACTCCCTGCAGCCCTTCCCTCCCTTGCCATCTTGGCCTTTTCTCTCTGTTCCCTTTCCCTCTCCCTTCTTCTTTTTTCTCTCTCTGTCCTCTTCTCTCTCTTCTCTCTCTCTCTCTTTCTCTTTCTCTCTCACCCCCTCTCCACTTTTTCCTTCCCCTCCGTAATTCAACTAATAAATATCCAATTCTGTTCTGTACGATGTGTCTGTCCATGTGCCTCCCACCCACCGCCTGTCCACACCGCTCGCTGGGAACTTGCACCTTCCCAAGACCCGGGACCCACTGCAGCCACCTTGGTGTGTGGACCTGCCACCACTGGGACCCCACAGCAAGCTGCTCGAGACCTGCAGCAAATACATAACAGTCTGGACATTTGTCTGTGCTGCTGGCTTGCATGTCCTTGTTTACTCCTTAGGATGGTATATTTCACAACACGAATCACTATATTTTAGGTGTTATTCTCCTAGCAGGGCACTCAGTCTGTCTTTAATGGGCCACCATCACCAACAATTCAGGAACACAATTTATTTCTTGCTTTTCTGACGTTAGCCCAGCCCTCGGAAGATTCCTCAAACTACGTGTCCTAGACTTCCCTGCCAGCTTGCTTGGTCTTCTAGCAGAAGGTTATATAAGATCACAAGGTCAGAGAAGATGAAAGGCAACTCTTTGATAACAGCTTTTCCTGGAATTTTTTCATCCACAGCAGGCAGCTAGGGTTCAGTCCTAGCTCAAAAGCAATTCACAGTGGAGTTGCAATACCGCCCACAGCCTCTAGGGTGCAGTGCACTCGTTGAATCAGGCGTTTTGCTGGCACTGTGTTCTGGGCAGGAAGAGTCTGGATCCAAAGGATAGGAGAGGAATGGACTCCCCAGTACTGTCATTCCTGACCATGAATTCAGCCTAGCGACCCTGAACATTCCAGGTTTTGTCCAGAGAAGTCACCTCTTTGTCAGGAGTCATTGGCCATGGGCAGCAAAAGAAGGACTATTTCCAGACATATAATACAGACAAGGAGGGGTCCCGGTGAGTCAACCTGAACACCCGTGGGTGCTTTTGATCTCTGTGAATAGAAACACGTCACAAGCTTGGCCAGGGAAGTTCATGCTTCAGGGAGATGTAGATTCTTTTGAAAAATTGCCAAGGCCAAAACTACCAGCATAGGCGGTAGTGAGGGTGAGGGAATTGACAGGGAAAACATAGAAGAATCGCGCTCGTGCAGACTCGTTGCCTTGGGGCCAAGTGCAGAAACAGACGGTGTCTTATCACCTTAGCGACCCTCTGTCAGAAAATTAGATCCATATAGCCTTGTGGGGCTGTTTCTGAAAGTCACAGAGAAAGCCTTATCAACCAGGAGGAAGGGACTGGACAGCTGGCAGCCTGCAGCTGTTGCCTTCTTCAGAATTCACCACAACACTCCAGATATGTGGGCTTTTCCCAGAGAACCTGGGCTCTTAGCTTGCTTGCTATCATTGTAAGAAACATCATGATCAAAAGCAACACGGGAAAAAAGGGGTTTATTTAGCTTACACATCAGCAGAGGAAGCCCAGACAGGAACTCCAGGTAGGACACTGGAGGCAGAAACCAAAGCAAACTGTGGAGGAGTGATGCTCCCAAGCTTGCTTTTATCTACATGGACTTCTGTGAGAAGAAACCTAACTGAAGCCATCCTCAGTCTGGGCAAAGTCTCCATTTTGTATTAAGGTCAAACAAAGTTTAAACTCCCAAGACTTAGTCTCTTGTTTCTGTGTACGTCAGGATAGCTGGAGGGCAAACTCCCAGGAATTCTCCTGCCTCGACCTCCCATCTTACCATTGGAGTGCTGGGATGACAGGTGGGAAATTCAACATATGGCTTTCCCTGAGTTTTCAATTGAGGCCCTCAGACTCGGCAGGCAAGAGCTTTACCACTAAGCCATCTCCTGTGCCCAGTTTTTACACTCTTAATTCCAGTTCCTGCTCTCCGAAGACCACACCCTGCAATGAGTTTTATTTTCTTACCCAGATCAACTAACACAGCCCCCCAGAGCATATGGATGGTTGGTAAGTCGTAGGTGACCAAGACCAGGCTGTTAGCTTCATTCTCTGCCTAACTATGCGCTCAGTCATGTCAAGTGACACAGCACAATTTTTTTTTTCTCCTTGTTTAATTTTGTCTTGCAATTAAAAAGAAAGAGTTCAGGGCTTTGAACCCTAGAACATTGATGGTTTGTTGGCGTCTTGCTTGATAACATGAGCAATCTAATCCTCCCAAGTCCTTTGCAGTTTTCTGAGTCAGAAAAGTTTCCAATCTGGGGGGTAGAGACAAATTTGGGAGAGACAAATTTGTGTTTACATCGTGAGGAATTTTCACCGAATATTTTCTCAAATGACTAAAGATGTGTTCATCACAGCCATTTGAGAGAGGCTGCCCACGCGGACAAGGAGGCTGAAATGGCCCATCAGCCAAAAAAACCACATAAAAGCCTGCAGCACAGGGCTCAAGCCACCCACGCAGCTGCTCCTGCAATCAGTCAAGGCTCAGAGGCAGGGGCGCAACTTGTGGTGTGGCTGAAAGACTGTTTGAAGAGCTTGGCAAAAGCTTGCAGGTTTTATAAAGGGGCTTTTAAAATGAGAAACAAAAAATGATTTAGATTGGTCGCCCTGCTGGGAGTCAGGTTTCCCCTTCGCTCGCTAGAAGAGTTTGGTGGTTGTGGGTAATGCACTACCACCAGGAGTGCAACGTAAACAGGGCCGTCCGGATGCACGCCCAGAACGAGAGCCATTTTGCTAGCAATTCTAGAAAAGACAATTGTCTCTCCTCAGACTGAATACCTAAAAGAAAAGAACCGGGAGCGGTTAATTTTAATTTCAGACATGATAAAAAAAAAAAAAGCACACACTACACATTTTCTTTGAGATAGTGACAGAGGAGGGACAAGAACCAAACAATATAGCAAATTTCTAGCAATGGTTCTCCGGGCCACAGCGTCACTTACCTGAGCAAGCAGAGTCAAAACCTGAGAAGCGAAGGCAAATAGCATGGCTTCTCAACATACCCTTTCTTTGCTGACAGAAGTTTTTCAAAATATAAACATTTGTTTATACATGCGTGTGTGCTCACACGCAGCCCTGAGAGCACGCCACCGCCCGCCTGTAGAAGACAGAGAACAGTCTCAGGGATTGGCTCCCTCGTGCTACAGTGTGGATTTCTGGGAATGAGTTTAGGTGATCAAGCTTGCCAGCAGGTGCCAGCACTATCTGGGCCTTTTGCTTGGTGCCCTAGAGCTGAAAATTGCATTTGTTGATTCTGTGTGGGCCCATGTAGCACGGCCGTCTCCCCAGCTCTAGAGTCCTTTATGTTTGGTTTGGTTTTGTTTTCCCTTAATGGTTTTTCGTGTCAGGGTTTTTCTGTGTACCATGGCTGTCCTGGAACTTACACTATAGACCAGGCTGAGCTTGAACTCAGAGATTCTGCTGCCTCTGTCTCCCGGGTGCTGGAATAAAAGGTGTGTGCCACCACAGCCTGACTAGAATAATTTTCTAGTCATGAAGGTTTAGAGTATATGTTTTAGTAAAGGTTTGAGACAAACATGGAGGAGTCCACACAGTCTAAGAGCCAGCACCCAGCTCTTACCTGAGCTGTGACCTTGAACTTCTTCAAGGACAAAGACTGATCAGCATTAAGGTTGTGCCAATATCAGCTGTGGTTTTATGGCTGAAATTGATGGTAACTGAAGAAAGGGTTATAGACTTATTTTTCCTTGAGTCCAGCAAAGGTTCTGGTGTGTGTATAAGCCCTTTATTTTACCATTTTAGGAGTGAAATAATTTGATTTCCTACCTCAAATAAAAAAAAAATCTGTACGTGAAAGTTCGTCAACCCTCTGTCTTACAAAGGTGTAAGGAGAATTTTTTCACATGTTCATAGTTACAACCAACTTGTACAAGATCTAACCGAATACTTCAGTGTGAAACCCTTGCCACATGTCTGACTTAACATACATCTGAGGTAACTCTGGAAAACTGTGAACTTTAAAGTAAACTCACGGGCCTGGGGGATGTGTCATTGGGGAAGGCGTTGCCCACAGGCCTGGAACTCAAGTTCAGTATCTGGAACCCACATGGCAGGAGAGAACAGACTTCTGCAGTTGCCCTCTGACCTCCATACTCTCACAGTGTATGTACTTACTCATGTGGACACACAACAAACAGACAGACAGACAAAGAGACAGATAGATAAATAAAAATTGTAAGAAAATCCACTTCATATTCCAAAAACATTTTTTTTAAAGTTTCTAATATGTGCCCCTAAACACAAATTGCTGGAGGAAGCCAGCGAGTGCCCAGTCTGTACACACCCTGACCTCAGCTCTCTCTTCATGGCTGACTACACGCTCGGCTGCTTTCTAAAGCCCCATTGAGAATGACGAGAACATATGCACGTAACAAATAATGGTTTTAAATCATATTAGGTTTTCAAAGATTACATAATTATATATAAAATATAAAGACAAATCAGTGAGGGTGGGAAATGAGGAGAAACAGCATTTGCTGGGGTGTAACATGCCACACAACTGAGAGATGCAGAGTACGTATTCTGGTAGTCACCAGAGCATAGCAAGTTCAGGTGCTAATCGTGGTTATCAAAACACAGATTGTACTCCTGGGAAGCCAACAGCAATAGTTTTTAACATTCTTCTGCAAGAGACACTGCCCAACTGTCATCATTAATAAAAAGGAGACTTTTTCCTAATATCAATCAGGAAATGCTCCATGAGCAAAGACACAGAGATTCTTTCTGTTAAATAATTTAATAGGCCAAGAGAAAACAGCATGCAAGATAGTGTTTTTGTAACTCTTGCTTCAAGTAAAGGGCACCAGTAGTTTGAGCAGATGATTGCTGAGTGTCAAGAAATAAATTAGTATGTGTTGAACTGGAAAGCATAATATAATCTGAAAAGAAACTCCCTGAAGCTCCAGTCCTCATGTCTAGGTGTGCTGACTAGATCCTCTGGAGAGAACGCCTGGTCAGGACGCAGCTCAGCAGCAGATTCCTAGCACACTCAGGTCCTGGGCTCCATCCCTGATGAGCCAAAGAGAGCAAGAGCGATGGGCGGGGCCTTCCTTGTCTCTAACTCCCCATCTTCACCTTGAGATCTTTGTCTACCCTCTCATAATGGCCTCTCACATTCTATTTGTCCTCCTGGAATGAAAATGCCTCTTCTTACCAGGACGTTGGTCATAGCGCATAGGACCCAATCAACCTTCTCCAAGATGACCTTGGCTTAAATTATATCTGCAATAACACTACTTGAGAAACCATGTCATATTCTGAGGTACTGAGGGTAAAACCTTCAACATACAGATTTGAAATGTTTGTGTTACATTTATTTGTGTATATGTGTGCCTGTGTGTACATGCCACAGCACATATGTAGAGGCCAGAGGACCATTTGCGGGAGCCAGTTTTCTCCTACAACCATGTGAGTTTCGGGGACTAGAACTCATGCCCACAGGCTTGGAGGCAAGCACTTTCCCCCGAGTCAACTTGCCTGCCCAACGTACAGATTTTGAGGGGGTCATAATTCAAAAATACTAGTTTTTAGTGATTGTACTTCCAGAACAATAATTCAACTTGCCCAACATAAAAAGCAATTTTGCTTCCATATCAAGAATGAAAATTATTAGAAGGGTTAGTCAGCTCTGTACTTTGTTCTAGACAAGGAAGGGTTATGCAAAAGAAAGCAGAAAGGTTTCTTTGAGTGTCCAAAATTATTCATGTATTGAGCAATGTTCTGAACACTGCTATTCAGCAGTGAACAAGATGGATAAAATCTCTCCCTTCGTGGTGATTACATCTTAAGGGAAGAGATGGCACATAAACAAATAGGCAAGCCCATCAGTCCTTAGTGGGTGTTGAATGCTGTAAAGATAAACAAAGACTGATTGGCAGCGCAGTAGAGATGGAAATTTTAAACAGGGTGGTCAGGGAGGTTTTCTTAGAAGATGACATTTAGGTGAGTCATTTACTGTGGCTCTCTGGTGAAAAGGGCCAGCCGGGTGGAAATGGTACTGTTGGTGAGTTTAAGGGAAACACGGAGAACAGTGTGGCAGAGTGGAAGATGAGGATGATTGACAGGTAAGGTCAAGAGACTGTACTGGGAGGATGAGAATGTAAGGCAGGAAGAGGCTATAAGGAGAGATCATAAAGGAACTGGCAGGGTTCTGAGGATTTCAGCTTTTCTGAAGGAGCTATTGGAAGAGTTTGAGGTGGAGACTAAGATCATGTGACTTGGGTTTTTAGGAGACTCTCTCTGACAGGGAGAAATGGGGAGAAATACCAGGAAGCCACAGCCAAAGTTCAGGTAAAAGATACTGACTCATGGCTGCATCCAAGGGAGGTCGGAATGTGGGGGGGGGGGATTACTTGGATTCTGGATAAATTTTGAAAGGAAGGCTAATTGGATTTGATATTAATTAGTATAAGAAATAAAAAAGGAAGCAAAGAAAGAAGGAAGGAAAATTCCAGTTCTTCATCTCTATCAAACAGTGAGTTCCCTCACTTCTCATTGATACCAATCAAGTTTGTTTATCTAGACAAGGTAAAAAAAAATTAAAAAATATTTAGTTGAGTCCATAAGTTAAAGGAGTTGATAAATTTAAACTAAAAACAAAAAACCATCCAAAGATGTAAACCAATATGAGAGAGAAAAAGAAAGGAAGAAAAAAAGAACAAACAGGAAAGTCGAGCAGTTGGCCAGTTTAAAGATGCTTTGTGCAAACGGATTAAAATACAATGTGTGATTTGAGCAAGACAACAATAAAAAATAAATCATGATGCTACCCTAGAAATGTAGACAACGCTTGGCTCACCTCACAACAGATCATTTGATAACCAAGACATTGTGGTTAACTTAGGGGAAGTGTATGCTATTGTTATCAAGGTCCTCATCTTTAGAAACTTTTAAAATGAATTTTTTGTTTGACAGTTTCATGTATGTATATAATCAATTCTGATTACTCTCAGACACCCTCTCTTCTATTTTCCCATCTCCTCATGCCCTCTCCCAAACATTAACAGCGTCTTTCACAGACTCATTCACTTCAACCATGGCCACTGGTGAGACCATGGGATTGGAACTAGCCTTTGGAGTCTGGTGGGGTCATCAGTGGGTCACAAATGAGTGTGACAACTCCCCCCTCCCTGAATCTTGCAGCAGTAAAGAGTTCAGTGGTGAGGGTTAGGGCCCCTGGCCCCTCCCCTTTCTCCAAGCCTGACTGTTGACTGGCTAATGGTTGTGAAGACCCATGCAGGTGACTATTGACTGGTCAGGGGTTGTGAAGACCCACGCAGGTACCTGCAGCTCTGTGAACTCAGGACTGCTATGGTCTTGTCTGGGCCAGGAGATCACATTCCACAGTCCTTCTGTCTTTCAGCTCTTACATTCTTTCCGCCCTGCTTCCACAGTGCCTTGGAGTGTGCAGTGCAAACAGCCACGGTTTTTCCTGAAGCGCTTGTGGGTCTCTCCGGTGTTCACCTATCACTTCTCCCACAATGATATTTTTATTTGTTTGTTTGTATGAAATAGGGTTTCTCTGTGGAACACTGGCTGTCCTAGAACTCACTGTGTAGAGCATGCTGGCCTTGAATTCACAGACATCTGCCTGCCTCTGCCTCTCAAATGCTGGAATTAAAGGCATGTGCCATCACCATCCGGCAACGTTCTGGTTTTGTTTCTGTTTTTTTTTTTTTATTTTGAGTTTTTTGTTGTTGCTTTTTACAGGTTCACAGTGCTCAGCATGGATTTTGTCCTTGGAGCAGCTCTCAAATCCAATCAAAAAGCAGTTAGTGCACTCATAACAGTGGTGCCACCAAATGGGCATGTCTTAGGGGCTGGTCTTGTAGACTGTAGGCGTCATTTCTGCTTAGACGATTGAGATGCCCTTTCTAGCCAGCTGGCCTACACTGCGTCTCCAGGACCCGGGAAAGTAGCCGTCAAGGAGAAAAGTCCTCATTTTTTGATAAATTTACACTGAAGTATTTATTGAGAGATTATGGTGTCAAGACTTGGCTTTTTCGTAGTCTAGTGGTAAAACAAAAGACCATAAATTTGGTTATTGCTGTTAATTTGCTGTTCTCCACTCGTATGACTACTAGAAATTGCAGAGAATGAAGTAAACGAGGAATGAGGGTGTATTCCAATGGTTCACTGTGTATCTAACACGCGTGAATTCAATCCCTAGGACAAAGAACTGCATACATCACAAGACATTAAAGATTGACAGCATTGGTTGCCCACAAAAGAGGGGGCTGTGCACAGCATATTGAGATTCTTGCCTGTCTCCGTCTTTGTGTCTTCTGAATGCCAGCTTACTAAAACATATTGTCTACTAATGAATAGAATGAAAACTGCAGGCCTGCCCTGGCAGATGGGTGGGAGAGCAGCACTCACGGAAAATGAGTCCCAGGACAAGCTGCCAATTACCCACTCCCGATTGTCCTTATTCTGGTTTCTGGCCGGTTGTCTCCCAACACGTCATTCTGAGGCAATCTTGATTCAGCATCATGTAAGCCCAGGCTAGAATGACTCAGAGAGCAACTCCTTTGGGCAGTAGAACAGATATCATCGAGGAGCAAAGTTTTCCATGCAAGTTTCAACAGATTGGTTCAAAAACAATGCCTGCATTGCAAGAAACAGTAAACCACAGCCAACATCTGAGGATAGTGGTTCATTTCCTGACTGAATCCATGGCTTGACCTCCTGGTCCTCTTAGTAACTGTGTTAGATCTCATTATACTGCTGCTGAAATATATTATGAGAGTTATCTTTATGGGCAAAGTGAACACATATAGTTTTATATAAATGAAAGATATACATTGAACTAAAGTCTAGATCCTCTTGCTTTCCATTGCAATCTTTACACCTAGACCTGGAATTGAATCCCTATGTGTGTGCAGTGTATGTAAGTGTGCACCATAGCACATTTGCAGGAGTCACATCTCTTCTTCCACCATGCATGTGCTGGGGGTCACACAAGTCTGCAGGCTTGGTGGCAGGCACCTTTCTCCCTGAACCATACCCTTGGCCCCTGCGAGTGTTATATATCAGAATCATAAGATCATCTGAATTTCCAGGCCTGGAGAGATGGCTCAGTGAGTAAAGCGTTTGTTGAACAAGCCTGACGTCCTGAGGACTATCCCAGAGCCCACTTAAAGGTGGCAGGAGAGAGTTAACGTGTGAACCTTGTCCTCTGACTTGCATGTGTGCACCATGGCACACGCATACACATCATAAAGATGCATACACAAAACAATAAAACAATTTTAGAGAGCAAACCCATTTTCTATTGTAGTGTGTCCTATTTAAAAATAAAAGAAGTGGATGAAAGAGCTAGCATGTCTTTTCTGCCTTGTGAAGGCAGAGCTAGAAGGTTCCATCTACAGCCAGAAGACAAACCAATACTGGATGATGAAGATGCCAGGGTCTTGATCACGAACTTCTCAGCTCACAGTCCTGTGAGAAATATATTCTTATTACTCATAAATTACCCAATCTCAGGCATTTTGTTAAAAGAACCTGAGCAGGATGAAACACAATTCAATGTCTGTGCACTCAAGCTCAAACCCTAGTACCCACAAAGTAGGAAGACAGAAGCAGCTCCAAGTTGTCCTCTGACCTTACAGGCATGCATGGCACAAGGGCACCCAACCTCCCCCACCCCCACCACTCATGCATAATAAATGTAATTTAAAATTTTCAGGTAAAGTAAGATCTGTTAAAGAAAGAAAACACAGTAATATTAAGGGAAAATATTTTCTTTAAACCCAGTGCAAAGCCAGGTAGTGGTGGTGCACACCTTTAATCCCAGAAGTCGGGAGGCAGAGGCAGGCGGATCTCTGTGAGTTCGAGTCCAGTGTGGTCTATAAAAGCTAGTTCCAGGAGAGGCACCAAAGCTACAGAGAAACTTTGTCTTGAAAAAAATAAAGAATAAAACACAAATAAAAATAAGCCCAGTGCAAGCTTTCAGTGGCAAAGCAAGAGTGTGGATTGTTTTTACGGGTGTCTGCTTCCAGACCCTCTGCATTGCCACCTGAAGCCAAGGCAGATTCCAAGGCAAAGAGTGTGGCCAAGCGGGAAAGCGTAAGGACCCTGTGAGTCTCTGTGTCAGTTTCCTGCAGCTGTGAGAACATTCCGGAACCCAAATGGCTTAAAGCAGCAGAAATGTAGGCCCTCAGGTCTCAGGGCCTTCCTTGCCCCCTGCTGTGGTTTAAATGGGAATGGCCCCCCATAGGCTGGTATGTTTGAGTGCTTGGTTCCCAGTTGGTGGAATTGCTTGGGAAGGATTAGGAGGTGTGGCCTTGATGGAAGAAGTGGGCGTAGGTAGGAGTGAGCTTTGAGATTTCAAAACACTCAAGTCATTTCCAGTTAGTTCTCTAACTTGAGGTTTGGAGACCTGAGCTCCCAGCTGCCACTCCAGTGTCTACCACCACACCTTCACCCAGCCGCCATAAGCTCCCAACTCTCTGGAGCCATAAGTCCAGTCAAACGCTTTCTTTATGACTTGCAGGGGTCATGGTATCTTCATAGCGATAGGAAAGTAATGGAGAGACGCTCAGAGACAGTCTCAGGTGTTCTGCCGTGATGCAGCCTCTGCCTCCATGCTCAGATAGCTTCTTCATCTCCATTTCTGATTTTCATCTTAAAATACATCGCCCATGGGTAAGGAAGTGGCCGGGATCTGGAATGCTGGCCTAGCATCTACAAGGCCCTGGTTTGATCTCTAATACTACATGAATCAGGTGTATTGATAATGAGAATTTAATCCAACACTTGGGAGGTAGAGACAGAAGAATCAGGAGTTCAAAGTCATTCTTGGCTACATAATAAATTCAAGACCAGCTTAGGGTATATGTGACCCTGCTCAAAACCAAAGATACACTGGATTCGGGTCCACCTTTCTGACCTTACCCTAGGTAGCTTACATCTGATAGTACCCTATTTTCAAAGAAACGTCATATTCATACAGACCCAAGATTAACTTTGGTTTATAGTGTGTGTGTGTGTGTGTGTGTGTGTGTGTGTGTGTGTGTATGTGTGAAGAGAGAGAGAGAGAAAGGGGGAGGGAGAGAGACATGTGTGTATAGTGTGCTCATGTGTGTGAAAGAGAGAGATGGGGGAGAGAAATAAACACATGTGTAGTGTAGAGGGTGGGCACAGTGCCATGGTATGCACGTGGAAGTCGGAGGGCAGCTTACCAGTCTTTGCCTGCAGCTTGCTGCTGCTGTGAGAACCATGCTGGCCACGGGATTCCCTGCTCTCTGCCTCCCTTTCAGACACACTGGCATCACACTGCCATCAGATCCAGTTTCTTGTGGCTTCTGAGGATGCAAAGTTGCTTTTTTTTCTTCCCTAACCTTCCCCAATTTAAGTTTTTAAAAAAATGCAGTGGTAGAAGTTTCTAGAACATGGTCAGTCTCTTAGGATTCTTCCCTTTTGTGTGGCATTTGATTTTCAGACACATGTCGGTGTACACAGTTTCCATCTCACTAAGCAGGCAAGAAGCTGCATTCCTGATTTTCTAGTCTTCCCACTTTTCCCAGTCTGTGGTCTGTCTTTGGATCAGCCATGACTGCCTGACCGGCCGCTATGGCTTCGTTAATTTTCGTCTGTAGCCCTCTGAGCTCTACGTGCTTCACGGCAGGATCTGAGCAGCTTCGCTAAGAAATGAATCTCTTGTGTCAAGGCCAAGAATATGTTTGTCTAAAGCAGCAGGTAAATCCAAATTTGTTGGATTTGCTTTAGCAACTGCATCCTGTGTTAGATGCTTCTGAACCAAAATACGAATTTCCCTACACATTACCAAGCAATCACAATGATGCCAAATCTGAAGGAGGCTAGCCAGAGCCATCACACCAACCTTAAAATCGGGATTATTTATGTCAGATTAAGCTGTGTTGTCAGTATTTTTTCTGTTACCAGGTACTAAGTCCTTGTATTTTTCAGTATTATCCAATATTCGAGTCTAACAGCCAAACCAAGAAGCCAGTCACTGCTTCTTGCTGCTCCTGAATCTCGAAAGAACAGCTAACATCTCTGAACTACTCTGAAGACCTGGGCCACTCACGGCTGTGAAGGTTTCTGTTACCTCTGTCTTCAGTTCTGCAGTGTCTGATTTTTCTGGTCTTCAAGTCAAACAACAAAGTTTCTAAATTTCTGTTTCGTTTTTGCAGTTGAAGCCTGTGAGGTTGTGGTTGTCCAGGGCCATGCGCTTGCATTGGAATATGGTCCCCGCTGCTCACACTGGCTGCTGGGCCTCCACTGAACAGGAAAAGTGAGGTGAGGTGGGCCAAAGTTTTTTTTTAAGAGGTCACAGTTCGACATGAAAAAGCTCGTAGTGACATTCAGAGCTGCTTAGCACATTTGAAATTTACGCCTCTGAACTTAGGAGAAAACAAAGCCCCTGATTTGTTTAAGCCTTTATTCACAGTGCAAAGTTAATTTCCTCGCTGAAGCTGTCACTTTTATGAGTGGACTCTGAGAATTAGGAGGCAGTCAGCCACGTGGAGCCATCTAGTCAGAGGATAGCCTGTTACTTCTAAAGGACAGAGACCATTATTCTCTTATTTGGGGGTGGCAGAGGCGGGTGGGGACTTCTGCTCAGCTACGACTTTTCTAGTTATAATTTAAAGATCAAAACTGTTTTCAAACTAACGCTTGCCAGAATCTGAAAAGGTCATTGGCCATGTATAAAGCAGCCAAACGCAGGCACTTCTCCTTCCTTAGACTCCCAGCCGTCTCAGATATATCTCCATTAGTCACCAGCATACCTCAGCGAACAAGCCTACAAACGGGGCCATTGTGCTTTTATTACCAGAAGTGCAGTGTGCTTGTCCAACACAATCATGTTCAGTTTTATGGCGCTATCTCTCTGCCAGGTGCGGAGCTGGGATGCAGGGGCAGCAGCCAAGGCTGAGATGTGTCTGAAGCTTGAGGGCGGTGTTAGGCGTGCACAGACTGTGTTTGTGGCACTCCTGAGGGGGAATTAACTGCGCGATTCATTCAGCTGATGACGGGCTCCAGCAGCCAGGACCCGGCACTGTGCTCTCACCTCTGCTGGTCCCAGAGCCCTGGAGGGTGCCTTTCCAGGGTGCTGCGCTCTGTAAGGGCTGTCGCCAGAAAAATGAGGACTGAGTGTTAAGTCCACAGTTTCCATCTTTCCTTCCTTTCTCCCCAAAATATTTATTCAGTGCCAGTCTTATGCCAGGCTCAATGAAGATGCTGGAAACCAAATAAATAAGGTTCTATCCCTACCTCAAATCTGAAAATAGAAAATTTAAAAGGGAGTAACTTCTGGGATTCGCTTAGCAAAGGAGCATCCGAGTGAAGTCATGTACGTACCAATGACATCAGAACTGAAGTGAGGGCCAGCAAGATGTCTCAGTGAGTAAGGGCAATGAGGCCTGGTGACCTGAGTTTGATCCTTGGAACCAAGGTGGAATGGGAGAATCAACATCTACAAGATGTTTTCTGCCCTCCACACATATACACATACTAAATAAATAAACGAATATAAAAAATAGCAGCAAAATTGTCTGAGAACAACAGGACCTAATGGGAGAGAGAGAGAAGAGGCAGGGAAGTGGGTGGGGCCAGTGTGCTTGAAGCTCTTCATACAGTGTATAGAAAGGGCCTCATGCAAGCCGGTATAATTAAAATAGTAGCACTGGAGAGAATGGGCTTCAGGACAGCACACAGGCAAAGACAGGTCCTGATGACAGAGGTGCTGAGGATAAGATCTGGGGTCTTTACACTAGGAACAGACAGGTGGCCATGTGCAGAGCACTGCAAGCAGACGCAGGATATATGTGGGAACCTGTATAGAGCTGGATGTGGTAGGGAATGTCAACAAAATGAGTGACATCCGGTCCCGTTACGAAGGTGTTGGAAGATGACTGAGGTTGGAGTCAGACACTTCTATTGCCAGATGTATCTGGAAAACTATCTCGGCAAAAGCACACATAGAAGATGTGAACAGATCAAGTGGGCTGACAAGATGGTTCAGAGGGGCTTGCCTTTAGGGCTTGTCTCAAAGCCTGACTGAGTTTGATCCCCAGAACCAACATAATAAAATAGGAGAAGAGACATCTGCAAGATGTCCTCTGCCCATCCCACATGCTATGCAAACAGGTGAGTGCGTGTGCGCACACACACACACACACGCACACACACACACACACACACACACACACACACACACACACACACACACACAGTGTTAAAAACCAGACAAACAAGGAATCTGCTGAGGTACTAACCGTAAGAAAGAGGGTGGCATGGACGGAGACCATGAGTCATTCTACAATGCCAAAACTGCCCTGGATAACCTTGACCAGGGGGAACTAAGCAGTTAGTGCTGCAGGAAGCAAGCTGCCGATCTTGTGTGAGTTGTCATACTTCTCATGGTTCATACCCAACACAAACATGGGGGAATCGACAGACAGAGCAGACATGATGAAATCTTTTGGCTCCACTCTTCAAGTGAGCCTGGCGTTCTCCATGGTGGTGAAGACACCAGTAGACCCCACAATGTACTTGGCACCAGCACCGCCCTATTTGATGTCATCAGGGTCTCACTACTGGAAGATGGTGACAGGCTTCCCACTGAAGACAAGTTTTCAGTTCTCAGCCTTGACTGTGCCATTGAACCTGCTGTGGGTAGAGTCAGACTGTAGCATGTAGGCCATGTGGTTGAGATCAATGATGGAAACAATATCCACTTTGCCAGGGTTTAAGGAAGCCCTGGTAACCCGGTGCCAAATGTGGCCAAATTCATTTACTCCAGCCTTGGGCAACATGTCTCAAGGATAAGCCCGGCCCTGTGTGAAAAGATACAGCTGTCTCCGAAACAGGGAGGAGCAGAGAGTCGCTTTAAAATGTTTTAATGTAAAAAGCAGATTTACTTTAGAAATTGGATATTGATGAAAATAAATCCAAAAAATGTGTGGGAAATAAGTCAATAACCAATAGTTCTCAATTCTTTTTCTCAAACTCCTTGAGACTCTCACCACCTCCTATGCCTCAATTCCAGACATTAATGAATATAACCCTCTTTTTTGTTTGTAGAAAATGGGGAAGGAGTCCAAAGGAATGTCAGGGGTAGTGGAGCCCACTTGGAGTCTCCAAGAGGAACCTGCTGTGTATTAAGATAAGCAATGCTATCATGCTAAAAGGCAGTAAAAGGAAAGCAACTATGTCTAAACAAAGGCTCTTCACTATGGAGCTGTGTGGGATCAATGAGACAGCACCACACGTCACCAAGTGTAGCTCTCAGTGACTGTAGGTACAGCCTCAGAGACTATCAGCCAAACCTGTTCCCTGCTTGATCTATATACAAGGCGCCCAACTAGGTTGCATTTCCCTGCCTTCTTTGTACACTGTCCCCTTTCTTTGAACTAAAAACACAGATGTGATTGCAAGCCAGCAGCTAAAGATGCTACTTTTGAGAATGTCTTAGGGATACCTGGGGCCCTGTGTGGCCACACTGAGCAGAGTTGCCTATCCATTTGTCTTGGACTAATGGGCAAGTTTATACTGCTTCTGTTATAGCAGGCCTACCTTTGCCCCAAAAGAATGCAATCTTGTTTTCCATAACTATGTCATTTTTGCAATATTATCTTTCACATGTATAATCATTTAAAATATCTACAATTACCATACATTTTACTTTGCTATGCTGGATAGTTTTATGTCAGCTTGACATAAGCTAAAGTCATCTAAGAGGAGGGAACTTCAATTAAGAAAATGCTTCCATAATATGGGCCAGTAGGCAGTCTATGGGGTATTTTTTTTTCAAGACAGGGTTTCTCCGTAGCTTTTGGTTCCTGTCCTGGAACTAGCTCTTGTAGACCAGGCTGGCCTCGAACTCACAGAGATCTGCCTGCCTCTGCCTCCTGAGTGCTGGGATTAAAGGCATGCGCCACTACCGCCCAGCTTGGGGCATTTTTCTTAATTAATGATTGATGGATGAGAGCCCAGAATATTGTGGGTGGTACCATCCCTGGGCCGGTGCTCCTGGGTTCCATAAAACAGTAGGCTGAGCTATCTATGGGGAGCGAGAGAGTAAGTAGCACCACTCATGGCCTCTGCATCAGCTCCTGCCTCTAGATTCCTGCCCTCTTTGAGTTCCTGTCCTGACTTCCTTCAGTGGTGAACAGCAATGTGGAAGTACAAGCTGAATAAACCCTTTCATCCCCAACTTGATTTTTGGTCACGGTGTTTTATCATAGCCATAGAAACCCTAAGACGTCTGCACTCTGTTAATTTTACTTCTCATGTCACAATTACCTTCCAGAATTCAAAATTGTCCTCAAGAGTCTTAGGTAATGGCTTAGTAGTACTTGCAATCAGGAATGAGGCCAAGAGTTCACATCCCCTTAGCCCATAGAAATGGTGGGTGGACACGGCAGCCCATCTCTAATTCCAACACTTAGAAGGCAGGAGATAAGGGTGGTGGTTTGTGTATCCTCAGAACAATCTAGCCAGATATCCTAGCCATATGAATGGGCTCTGGGTTCTACCAAGAGACCCTGCCTCAATAAATAGGATGGATAATAATTAAGGAAAGATCTAGACATCAATATCAAGCCTGTATATGCTTGCACAAGCATGCATCCATATACAGAGAAACATGTACTGTACATGCACACACTACTACATAGATATACATGTAATAAATAAATTCTAAACTAAAAAGTACCTTTAATTATTTTCTTTAAAATCTAAATTGCTCATATGAATCAGTACAAGGAAAGAAAGATCTTAAGAATTACTTTTGATTAGTGGCTGTGGCATCTTCAGGCATATGTAGTGATTAGAGAAGGTTGAAGTTGAAGATTGTCTAGCAAAAAAAATAGTTTTAGGACCCATTTCTCAGTCGTGATGCTTCCTGTGGAGTCACTAGACAGGCCAATCTCCCTCAGCCAGGAATTACTCTTCCTCATCAATGAAAGTTAGGACCATCCTGAAAACATCCAGAACTTTCTCTATAGTCAGATGCCCATTGTGATTATTCCCTTCATAACCAAACAACGTAACCTTTTGATTTTCTGTCATCTGAAATATTTGTGATCTTGGGTTCTTGAAAAGCCCAGCAGGAAATAAGCACTGTCACATCATTTCAAGGTAAGAGATGTTAAAATATTCTAGATAAGATGGTAATGTCTGCAGAAAAAGCATTTAAGCATCTACAGTACACAAAGCATTGTCTTACCATCCCTCCCTTGAAGTAAGTCCTCATGGTTAACGTTAGCATCAGCTTGACTGGATTTAGAGTCAGCATGGAAACACACCTCTGGGTGTGTCTTTGAGGGTGTTTTCTGACAGGTTTAACTAAAGAAGGAAGCCCCTCCCTAGATAAAGGTGGTACCAACCTATTGTCTGACATCCTGGACTAAATAAAGGGAAAAAGTGAGTTAGACACAAGCATTCACTAGTCTCAGCTTTGTGGACTGCCTCAAACTCTCTGTTGCCATGACGAGCTGTGACCAGCTGCCTCAAGCTCCATGTCGCCATGATGAACTGTGACCAGCTGCCTCAAGCTCCATGCTGCTATTATGGACTATGCCTTCAGATTCTGAGCCAAAATAAGCCTTCTTTTTTCCTTCCTTCCTTCCTTCCTTCCTTCCTTCCTTCCTTCCTTCCTTCCTTCCTTCCTTCCTTTCTTCCTTCTCCCCCTCTCTCTTTTTGTTTTTGTTTGTCTAGACAGGATTTCTCTGTGTACCCCTGGCTGTTCTGGAACTGACTCTGTAGACCAGGCTGGCCTTGAACTTAGAGATCCACCTACTTCTGCCTCTGCCTCTGCTGGGATTAAAGGCATGCACCACCATTGCCCAGCCCCTATTTTTCTTATGCCAGTCATAAAACTAACCTATACAAATTCATGACTGACAACAACAAGATCTACAGTATATAAGTAGATTTTATCTGAGTGTCTTAGATGGAGAAATTAATTCAAACTTCTGAAGAACAGAGAGAGAGAGAAAAGAGACGAGAAACAATCAACATACACAGAATAAAAGCGGTGCTTACTTTATTCTCATCTTTCCCATTTCTCAGCCTCTAGAAACAATGACTACTAAATGTCCTCAGCTGTATTGAATGCCTGATTCCCAGCGGGGATGTTAGAAACTTTGCGGGGTCTACCAAAGGGAAGTAGGTCACTGGGGTAATACTCTTGGAAGTTAGATCTGCTCCCTATCCATCTCCCTGTTCACCATCACATAAACGGTGACAGCCACATGCAGCCACCATGGCTGTAATCACAGGCTATGAGCCTATAGCTTTTGGAAACATGCGCCTTGACCTTGGAAATTGCTTTTGTCAAGTGTTTTGTCACAGTGACCCATCTAACCAGCACAGGCATCTTCCTCTGCCTCTCCTGAAAGCCTGAGTCAGCCCTTTGGCAGGTGCTTCTGTAAGTCCCTTGCTCCTAAGCCTTACCTTCTGTTCAGTGGTGACACCTTACCCCAGTGCTGACAGGATGACCTAGGATCCCTTCCTTACAATATCACAATGGCCTCCATGGGAGGATGGAAAGAGCCTTTTGTTTCTTTTCTCCTTAATACAAAGAAAAACCCAGAGTTTGGGCTTAAGACACAACTCGGAGGTTATAAGCACCGACTGCTCTTCCGGCAGACCTGGGTTTGATTCCCAGCACCCACATGGCAGCTCACAATTGTGTTTAGCCCCATTTCCATTGAATCCAAACCTTATATCATAGAAATGGTTCTTTCAAAGATTGAAAACCATCCATCATACTAAAAACAAGGATTTCCTAACTATGATGTTTCCTGTCAAAATTCCCCTACCCACAGATTATGCCCAAAAGTTTTTGGTGCAGTTTTCTACTTCCAGAAGTTGATCTGTACTTCGGTAATAAAGTCTTCCTCATCAAGCAAGTGAGCCATCCACATCAAAGGCCAAAATTGGTTGTGCGAAGATGAAGAAGCAGCTTTGTTCCTTTTGGCCAGGTTGAACTGCAGGCCTCCTCTTGCAGTATCTGCTAGGGAGAGGGAGACTGGAGCATGCCAGTAGAGGAAGCATGCAAACTAGTATGCCAGATGTGCCTACTGCTGCAATAGTGGCACAATGTTATGGGCGTAACAAATCAATCACTTTCTTGTTGGATTAAAATGTACTCTACAAGACAGAACTCATGCCTGGTACATTAACCGGGCCAAAACCTCACAACTGGGTAAGTCATAAACCCTGGGGGAGAAGTTAGTACCACTATTTCACTAGATAAACATAATAATAAACTGCCCCCAAGCTCTGATAAGGACTTTATATCAATAGATCAGCGCATCTCTCAACCTTCACTAGGACCTTGTTTTTGCAGTAGATGGTGATTAATGACAGAGGACAATTGGTCAACATGTAAAAGACCAGAGACTATAGTGCTGAGCTCTAAATAGGACGTTCATATCACAGCCCCACCTCCACAGCTCAGGGATTATCATGGAAGAGGGATGGAAAGGTTGTAAGAACCAGGGATGGTGGATGTCTGCAGCAAAACCATATCTGTCAGTCATGTTAGGGTCATGGCATGTGTGGACTCACCAACGTCACTGCATGCATAAGACCTGAGCAAAGCTGAGACAGTCAAAATCCCAGCATGAATGAGGGTGGAGCTCCTGAAGTCTCCTCCTAAGCTGAGGAACATTGGCAACTGATGACTCCTGAGGGAGGGAGAGTTCGTTTCCTTCAGGGCTGCTGTCTCTGGGAAACTCCTCATGCTTGTATAGATGTTCCAATACCCCATATACAAGAGTCACTAAGTGGACTCCGAATTAAAAACAGAGCAAGAAGTTGGGAGGGAAAATTGGTGGAAAATAGGAAAGGAACTAGAGTGGGAAATAGAGGTAGATTTTATCAAAACGTGTTATATGAATGCATGAAATTCTCAACAACAAAAATAGCTAACTTTACAAATCAAATATGCTTGCGTGGTGCCTGATGGTCCCACTCTCTTCTCACTGTCTAAACCCACCACGGAGCTTTCTAGACTTACCAACAGGAATTCATCCAGGGTCGGAAACACAGAGACCAACCTCGGGGTCACAGGGAGACCTGCACCAGGGCCACACGGAGACCTGCCTCAGGATTCTAAAAGTCTAGAATTGGCTGAAAGAAGACGCTTTCCTTATAGAGATGAAAAAATTATGGGTCAAAGAAAACTCCATTTTTCTCCATGAAGAACTAGATTTTCCGCATTGTGAAATCAAAACCAAATTCCTAAGAAAGAAGAAGTGAGTTTCAGGAAAGCCCACAGTGTGAAGCGCCAGGCTCCAGCCATGGAGGGACTGGACCACTTTGGTTCTAGAACATTACCCTTCAGTTCTCTAAGCTTTCCTACTCAATCAAGCTCAAATTGGCTTAAACTCCACTGGAGTGAGTTTCTTCTCTTGTAAACAAAATGGCCTCATATACACACTAAACAAAATAAACCAGCTTCTCTGGGAAAGGCAACCCACAGGACAAGCTATTTTTTTTAATTAATACAAGAAAACCCCACATGTGTGATCTGGAAGTCCTTCTCTGGCAATAGATTTACCTTATGCATAGCCACATAGGACTTTAAGGAAGTGGGTTTCTGGTGTCCTAGCATGCCACAAACCCAACACATTCATGCCCAGCAGCTGTTGAATAGAGCCTTACGGGAACCACAGACCTCCCTTTATATCAAGCCACTTACATCTGTCACTTGACTTAGGACATAACTGTGACAATACCTATGAACGCAACCTCTGGTAGCTATGGGCAAACCTGTGGCCCATGGAGCAAAACGGTTATAGAGCAAACCAAGAAAGTGTACATAAAATCAAATCTTATCTAAGTGCTAAAATTAACAAAACTGTGGTAGTGATTGGGGTGTTACGGTTGGTGAGAAATCACATGAGCATGAAAGAAGCAACAACGCTGTCCAGACGGTCCCTGCCACCACTCAGGCCTGCCTCCCACAAGGGCCCGGGGATCTTCGGAACACAGGTCCTCCAGCCTGCTGCTTCTCATACTTCCCTCCAAGGGTGCTGGAAAAGGGCTGCAACCTGCTGCACTGTTCTCAGGGCCCATGAAGAGCTACTTCAGACCTGCGCAAAGCCAAAGCACGGAGAAATTCAGACTTGGGCGATGTAGCACGAATGATAAAAACCCAGAGACAGATACTGGGGTTCAACCTGAAGACCAGAAAAGCAAATCAGCCCAGCCGCTAGAGATTGGACCTCAAACAAGACTGGGTGACTGCAGACAGAACCCTGAGCCTCTGCCTCCTGCCATTTTAAATCCCCCCTTAGTGCTGGGATTAAAGGTGTGTGACACCACTGCCTGGCCTCGAGTGGCCCAG
This sequence comes from Microtus ochrogaster, assembly GCF_000317375.1. Taxonomy (NCBI): domain Eukaryota; kingdom Metazoa; phylum Chordata; class Mammalia; order Rodentia; family Cricetidae; genus Microtus; species Microtus ochrogaster. Next base: position 2,353,537 of record NC_022011.1, read on the forward strand.
TTTTACCCTCTGATCTTCAGACAAGCTTTATTTATTAAAACATAAATAAAACATCACTCTATTGGATGAAGTCCTGACAAAAAGCTGAACAACTTCCTGACATTGGGTACAAGGTCTTAGCTGTCATGGGGAAGAAGAGAAACCTCGTGGCCCTATATTTTATACTGTGCAGCCACATTCATTTCAAAAGTGATAGGGGAAACACAAGAGGGCTTCCTCAATAATTCTTTTTCTCTGTCTCTCCCTCCTTTCCCTTTCCCTCACCTTCCTCCCCCCCAATGTTCTTTCTCTCTGTGTTGGTATAGATGAATGTGTGCATATGAAGACCAGAAATTGATATCCAAAGTCAAGCATAGTAAGCATATGCCTTTAATCCCAGCACTCGAGAGACAGAACCAGGTGGGTCTCTGAGAATTTGAGACTAGCCTGTTCTACATAGGGAGTATCAGACTAGCCAGAGCTGCTTGGTGAGATTCTGTTTTAGAAAAGGAGAGAGAGCCCAGCGGTGGTGGCGCACGCCTTTAATCCCAGCACCCGGGAGGCAGAGGCAGGCGGATCTCTGAGTTCGAGACCAGCCTGGTCTACAAGAGCTAGATCCAGGACAGGCTCCAAAGCCACAGAGAAACCCTGTCTTGAAAAA
>NC_022011.1:2354276-2359064 GCF_000317375.1 Microtus ochrogaster
ACAGAGAGAGAGAGAGAGAGAGAGAGAGAGAGAGAGAGAGAGAGAGAGAGAGAGAAGAGGTTGACATCAGGTGTCTTTGCCAACTCATACTTTGCGAAAGGGTCTCACTGAAGCTTACCAATTCAGCTAGACTAGCTACTACCTGGGGGATCCTCCAGTCTCTGCCTTCTCAGTACTGGGGTTACAGGTGTGTACTGTTCCCGTGTCTCCAGCTTTTCTGTGTGGATGCTACAGATCAAACTTGGTCATCATGCTTGCATGACGACACCACCAACCGAGCCGTCTCCCTAGCCCCACTATGGCTCTTTGTCCCCCTCACCATATCCTCAGAAGGCATCTTCCACCATAGATAGCAGCTAATGTATGCTCTACTAGCATACATGCTAGTTTCAGTTCTGAAGACTGTTCCTTCCCCATTAGTGTATACAATAAATTATGATAAAACTGGAATATGCTAAAAAAAAAAGACAAAACAAAAAAGTACCCTTTTTCTTTTACTAAATTTCATGCGTTCTTACACTGGAACAACAAACGCTCTCAATGGACTTCACAGTTCTGAGAACAGTGCTGGGTGGAGTTCTTACCTGTAATACAGAGCCCTGGTGTGGTCCCCAGGGAAGAAAGGGGAAGTGGGAAAGAGGAACAAGTAGGAAAGGAAGATGAAAGAGAAGAGAAAAGGAAGGAGAGGAGAAGGACGGAGTGGAAAGGGAGGACATCACTACTCCACTTTGCTGGCAGAAGGTAATCTACCAAGCTATGTTGCTACTACTGTGTACTTGGAACCGATTTTTAAGAACATTTAAGTTTTTAATAATGCAGGAGATGGGGAGATGACTCATATGCCAGCACAGAGGGAGAGAGACAGACAGATCCCGGGATCTCACGAGCTAGGTAGCCTAGCCATATGGGAAGCTTATGATTCGGTGACAGATCAGGCTCGAACCCACAGAGGTCTGCCTGACTCTGACTCCTGAGTGCTGGGATTAAAGACGTCCACTACCACCCCCGGCTGAGATGTTTCTTGAAGGGAGAAGGTGGACAGTGACAGAGGAAGTGGTCCAAAGTCCCACTCTGGCCTCCATGTGTGCACACCCCAGTGTTCTCAAATGTCGACAGACACAGGCAACGGAACATTTAAGTTCTTGATAATACATAACAAATTAATTGAATCTCAAATTAAATTTTGAAAGATACTTTGGCAAGAATGGAAAGGAAGCTGATGTCCTTTCTGTGGGAGAACATGCAGCAGAATTTAAGAATCTAAATGACATCAGGAAATAGCTGGTCTCTAGATAAATGTGTTTGTCCTTTAGCGTGGTTAATAGCTACATCATTTTGGGCTTTGAAATGAAATGGTTTCCCGGTGTTGTAAGATAATGCCTGTTAAATAAATTGCTTATTTTTTGTTTCACCCTTTTATTTCCAGTGATGAAGGAAGCAAATGCAGCCTTCTCCTCCTCTGGGGAGGGCAAGTCAGTGGTCCATGAGTTGGAATTCTTCCTTTTATGCTTAGAATAACAATCAAACTCCGGGGCCTGGACGGTTATTGTTTAAAACTTGTTTATTTGTTTGTTTTTCAATCTGTGGTGTGTGTGTGTGTGTGTGTGTGTGTGTGTGTGTGTGTGTGTGTGTAAGCCATGATGTGCTATGTGGAGGTCAGAGGACAATTTGTGGGAGTCAGCAGCTCAGGGGGTTCTGAGGCTCAAACTCAGGTTATAAGACTTGGTGGTAAAAGTCTTTCCCTGCTGAGCCATCTTTCCTGCGCTGAAGGGTGAGTGTTTTCATGTCATGGCCGAAGATTTAGCTCCCTACAACCAGTAGAATGAGGGATGGGTGGGAAGTCACCTTTCTTCCACAGAGCAGTGGACATGACGTCGGTTCCACAAACATCGGCAGCTGCTCCATTCCTCCCGTGCTCACCTGTGTCTGGCCCTAGCTCCCCTGCCCCAGAACATGCTGGAACTCACTCATAGGCTCACACAAGTTCCACTGTGCTGCAGCCCCAATAACCTCGTGGGGGCTCTTTGCACGCACAGCACATGCACCCCGGTGTTTGAGCTTTAATCCTGGGCTTCTTGGCCGGGACAGTCTGCCCTCCATTTCGCCCTGGAATGATTCATTGCTTCATCTACCCAGAAGGCTGTCTCGGAACATCTGTTTCACATGGCACACTGCCAGTCTTCATTCCTCTTCCCGGTTTCATCTCTCCCTGGAACTCATTGTTACATGATGTTATATTACACACTCACTTTCTGTCTCTCTACTGGGAAGTACCTAAGGGCAAGGACTTTGTTCAGTTCACCGCGCAGTCTCCTGAGCCTAGGAGAGCAGGGCTCACAGAGTCTATCCCAATGAGTTCATACACAAGGGAAGGGTGGGTGGGCGAGGGAGTGAGCGATAGAAAGAATGCAGTACGGAAGAGTCTGCACCGTTTGGCCGTGTGGAGCATGGACCAGAGTTTTAAAGAGACTTAGTTTTTATTTATGTGTATGAGTGTTTTACTTACACACACACACACACACACACACACACACACACACACACACACACATTCACCTCGTGTGTGCAGTGCCTATGGGGGTCAGACGGCACTGGATTCCCTAGAACTGGAGCCACAGGGAGTTGAAGGCTGCCAGGCGGCTGCTCTTGCAGAACCAGTGTTCTTTTGTTATTGTTATTTTGTTTGCTTATCGAGACAGGGTTTCTTTGTGTAGCCTTGACTGCCCTGAAACTAGCTCTATAGATCAGGCTGGCCTTGAACTCATGGAGATCCACCTGTCTCTACCTCAGCCAGCGATGTTCTTGATCCTGGAGTCATCTCTCTAACCCCAAGTATGAACTTTGGAGGTAACGGGATTTTCTATCTGTAAACTCTCTAAACTTCATTGGCTCATGGGATTACTGTACAGGTTAAATGAAGAGCTCTGCGGAATGGAATAACCACTGTTTTCCCGTTGCTCCAGCCCTCCTATTTGAATAGATAGGAAACAACAGGTAAACTGAGGCAGAGATACTATACATAGCAGCATATCCAATCTTACCATTTCCTGGTAGAGAAAAGTAAAACCTTTCACACCTGTATAAAGCTATGCTTAGCAAGTATTGAAACTCTTTAATAGACGCATGGACTTTGACCCAGTTTTATATCTGCAATTTAATCTTATGAAAAAATAATCTATGGGAGCAAAGGTTTAGTTATACATATTTTTTTCATAGCCTTATTAATAATGGCAAGAATTAGAAGAACATGCAGTGTTTGACAGGGAACTGATTTAATGAGTTACAGTACGCCCATGTTATGTAATATTGCATGGCAACCTAGAAGGAAATTGTAGAATATTTAATAATGTGAGAAAATGCTTACATGTATTCTGTTTAAAAGGACCAATGTGGCCAGTAAGCTAGCTAGCTCAGTAAGTTAGGGGGCTTGCCACCAAGCCTGAATGGAGTCCCGCAAATTGTCCTCTGACTTCTGCCATGTTCCATGTCATACACACACCCCCCCCACACACAAACACAGACACAAACAGAAAACAAATATAAAATATTAACTGATGCCAAAACATATGTTTGACCAAACTCATGGTAAAGCAATTGTATTTTCTGTATTTTTCAATAAGTAAACATCCTTTTCACCACTGATGTATTTATTTAGTTTTTATTCAATCATTTTTGCGGCTCTGGGAATTGAACCCAGGACCTTGTGCTTGCTATGCTAGGCTAGCCTACAGCTGATGTTTTCAATTTTAGGAAAAACAGCTTGCTGACATCTTTATGAGAAAATGCTACTACACTTTGTGTGTTTGGGGGGATGAGATAATCCTAAATTTGAAGACATGTCCCTGGTCCTTGCAGGATGGATCGCTTATCTTCTTTGCCAAGTGTCATGGCTTTTTAAATCTATCTATCTATCTATCTATCTATCTATCTATCTATCTATCTATCTATCTATCTATCATCTATTTTATTCAAGGCAGGGTCTCACTGTGCAGTCTTTCCTGTTCTGGAGCTCACTATGCAGACTTGACTGACCTCGAACTCACAGAGATCATCCTCCTCTACCTCCGAAGTGCTGAGATTAAAGGCCTGCGTCACTGTGCCTCCTTAATGCCATGGTTTTAAGTGAGCAATCCCCCTCAAGGCCTTGGCCCACGCAGATCCCAGAGCCCCCCAGCTTCATGACTGTGTGTGTGTCTGAGACTCCACATTACTCTGTATTAGCACATTTAACTCATGACCTTAGCTGGGCTGCATTTTTAAGAGTCAAATCGACTTAGATCATTGCTCATTAGATTTAAGTACCAGATGATTCATCATTTACGGTAAATCTATCAGATGGATTACTCTGTAAGATTCACCATTGTCAGCGTGGCGGGCCTGCCTGGAAATCAAGGAGGAGAGGAGAAATTAAAGGAGAGAGATTCCTATCTTAAACAGCTATGATGAGCATCTGAGTCTCAGTCCAAGAGGACGAAGGCATCTGCCACATGTCTCAGACGGTCCCCTCTAATAATAGCCCAGGATCTCCTGGTGAAGGGAGGAAGAGAAAGGCTCTCGTGTTCAAATACTTTAAGGAGTGCTTCCTCCCCTTTAAAAAGATACTCAGCACGCAGCTTGGCTGCATACGGATCCATGTAGCGAACAGTCATGGTCTCTGCTGGGTAAATATAGCTTCAAGCCAGCAGTGTGCTCGGCCGGGGGCCCCGGCTCACCGGATGTTGTTCCACTAATAGAGTGAGCTCAGCCCTGGTGCGGACGGTCATTCATTTGGTAGAGAAAAATGAAAGT
>NC_022011.1:2359976-2360852 GCF_000317375.1 Microtus ochrogaster
GAGCCAGATGGACGCTAAGTCATGTTCTTGCTTTTGTAGGTCTATGAAAAGTGAATCATGGGATCTCCCTTGCCCAAATGAAGCTTTAATACACTGTTGGGCATCTACATTCGGATGTAGAGCTGGGTTTGAGGAGGGTTGCCATCTCTGGCTGGAGCACTTTGGTGTGAGCTCTTTCCCCCAGCAGCATTGTCCTCCCTTCCCTTCCCTGCTGTATTTATCTCATCATCTTCAGATGCTCACTGGAGAGGCAGAGATGTTTCTAGAAGCATAAAAACTTCTGAATAATGGAGTAAATTTTTAAAACAATGCTTATGAGATCATGTCTTTTTTCATTTGAATGACTCATCTGGGCTACCTATCAAGCCACAAGTTCAAGCCAGGATAAAATTAATTTATAGATAAATAATGTAAAGGGGGGCTAGATGTTATAGTACATTATACATTTATTACATATACAAGAAAATACACATTACAGTATGTAATAATATTTATACACAAATGTATGCATTTTTATCAAACCTAAAGCAGAGGCTAGAGGGCTGGCTCAGCATTAAGTGTGTTTATTACTCCAGAGTTCATATCCCAACACCCACGCTGGGTGGTCACAATGACCTGTGACTCCAGCTCCAGGGGATCTGATGCCCTCTTGTGGATTCTAAAGATACTGCATTCTTGTGCAGAAATGTATGACCCTGTTCTCTCTCTCTCTCTCTCTCTCTCTCTCTCTCTCTCTCTCTCTTTCACACACACACACACACACACTTAAGAATTTGGGATTATCCTTAGAAATCTCACATTTAGGTACTGAGGAGTTCCATCTGGACGGGTGAGTGTGTGCGATTCAGGGGCGGATTGACCCGGAAGGGACCACAA
>NC_022011.1:2367265-2388531 GCF_000317375.1 Microtus ochrogaster
GGGAGGAGGGGGAGGGAAATGGGAGGCTGGGAGGAGGGGGAAACTTTTTTTTTCTCAATAAAAAAAAAGAAATCTCACATTTATTAATCAATATCCTCCTTAACTCCTACTGAAATTTCTTTCAACTCCCCTCTGAATACAGAAGTGTCTCAAGTCTCAGCAACGTGCAAATTAGCGATGTTTTTAAAAGACCTCAGGGTTCTGCAAGGGTTCAGACTGACTTTGTTTCCTTCATCTTATCCATCTCTTTAGAACAACACCACAAAAGAAAGATGCATTTTTAAGGACAGCACTTGATGGCTGTCTATGTGGCCCTGGCATCAACTCCTCACTTGCTGGTAAGCCAGGCGAGCTTCTTGAAGACAACTGTGTTGGCACCCATGAAGTAGTCTAGTGGCCAAGAAAATGCATGCCCAAAGATAAAGCCTCCCTATTCTTAATTTTTGTTCTCTTCTCTCCCATGTCGATCCTGCTCTCTATCTGTCTCCATGCATACATGTTTTCTATGGAGCGCTGACATGAAAACAGGATTCCTGGGAGTGGTCCCAGATCCACCCCTTTCTCCATTTCCCTCCAGGTGTCAATGTTCCCACTTGTAAAATTAGAATAATAAGAGAACCCCTCAGTGGTGAGGTCCTTTGGCTATAGTAGTGTCCTGGGGTAGATGAGACCCTGTAAGGGTGTATGTGCCTCTGTGTGTGTGTGTGTGTGTGTGTGTGTGTGTGTGTGTGTTTGTGTGTGCAGAGGTTTGTAGAATATACACTGAATTTTGAGAATTTTTTATTAGGTAGTAAGTTTTGAGTGATTTTTCTCATTTTTGGTAATTTCTACACTACTTGCATTTAAAACATAAGAATGTTTTCAATGGAAGAAATAGAAATATTAAAATCCAATTTTCATATGGATCAATTACCATCTTTTTCAGAATAGATACTGACCCAGATCCTATTTGCTCATTCCAGAGCAGTTTCCTTAGTGGGGAAATCACACCTGATTACATCCCCACCCTTCAAGGATCCCCTTCCATCCTTGTCTGCACTTGGCAGGGTAATTTGGTTCGGCCAGTGGGGCTACAGTAAATATGCTGTAAGCAGAGGTCTATAATTCTACCCTGAGATCCTGGTCTAGCTAGAGATTAACACACATCTTTCAGAAGACTTCAAGTTTCTCTTGGTCAACCCAATATGTGTGTTTGTGAGTATGTGTGTGTGCACACACAGTGTGTGTAAGAGATACAGAGCTTTAATAACTATATGTTAAACATATTTTTAGATTTATTTATTTTGTGTATGTGTGTGCTGGGGGATAATGCTCTTGTATACTGCAAAGATTTGTCACTTGTGTTTAATAAATCATCGTGTTTAATAAAACACTGATTGGCCAGTAGCCAGGCAGGAAGTATAAGTGAGGTGACTAAATGAGGAGGATTCTGGGAAAAGGAAAGGCAGAGAGATGCAGTCATCAGCTAGACATGGAGGAAGTAAGATGAGAATGTCTTACTGAGAAAAAGTACCAAGTCACATGGCTAAACCTAGACAAGAATTATAGGTTATTTTAAGTTGTGAGAGCTAGTTAATAATAAGCCTGAGCTAATAGGCCAAAATAGTGTTATAATTAAAATAGCTTTTTGTGTGATTATTGGGGTCTGGGTGGCTGGGAAACAAAAGTGCAGTCTCCTGTTACAAATGTGCCCAAATGTTTGGCAAGAGTTTGCACATAAAGCCTGAGAAAGCATTAAAAGAAGGATTCTAGACAGACAAGAGCACAGTCTAGCATAACTTCTTGGTAACCATCTTTACACTGTTCGGCTCTCTTTGCTGGCAGTGAGCAGAGGCACGACTTCTTTAAGAAAGACTTCCTGACTCAGCATTAGTAGCAAAAATCTTGCAGCTCTTTTGAGACACGCTGCCACTAAACACTTAAATGGTGTTTATGATCAGCCAGCAGACAGCTTCTTGGTGGTGTCATGGACCTAGAAACTTCACAGAGTTGTGACAATAAAGGTGGGTCCTGCCTGTACCTCTCACCATGAAGCCAGACTCTCAAAAAGCTAAAATATGGGTTAGAGCCAGCTGCTAAATCTGTAGTTTTAATCCTATCTATATTACTTAACAGATTAAAGACTCATGTGGTCAGAAAAAGATAGAGATAAACAGGAAAGACAGATCAGATGAAAAAAAACCTCTGAACTGTTTGTAGGGTGCTTAAAAATATAGGCTTGGGAGAGAAAAGAAAAAGGATAGAGAAAGTCCTTTAACAAAGAAATAGAGGGTGGGGTGGGGTGGGGTGCTGGTGCACGCCTTTCATCCCAGCACTCAGGAGGTGGGGCAGGTGGATCTCTGTGAGTTTGAGGCCAGTCTGGTCTACAGAGTGAGATCCGGACAGCCAAAGCTATACAAAAAATGTTACAAATTTGAGTATAAATGCTACTGGATTAATCCAACCTATATATTTTGAAAATGCCTTGACTTCAATTAAATCAAAAGATATGTTACTTTGGAGAAGAGATTTTGTTTTTGTTTCCTTAGGAAACAAGAGTGTGTGAATTCAATTTTGGTTAAGAAAAATAAGGTTTCGTCGAGGAAGACCCCCTGAAAAATCTCCAATGGGATTGGATGGTCCAGATGATCCAATGTCTCAGACCACCTCTGCTGCAGTTTCCTCTGAGTTCTGCACCCAGAACAGCTTCAGGGCTGCTGGCTGAGGTGATCCAGCCTCACAGAATACTCCGCTCCAGTCAGGACTTGATGATAATCCTAAATTCCCTTTGGGTCCCCATAAAATTACCAGCACCCCCAATCAGCAAGAAGTAGACTAGAAAACTGCACCCAGTTTCCCAGAAAATGGGTTATAGATGTTTGTCTTTGGTTGCAAGTTGTTATGGATAATGGTCAGGAAAAAAGCTAAACAAAGGAGATTAGATTCAGAGTTCTTGTTTTGAAAAGAAATGGGGAACTGCTATAGCCTAATGCTTTTGTACATTGTAAAGATTTGTCACTCATATTGGTTTAATAAAATGCTGATTGTCCAGTAGCTAGGCGGGAAGTATAGGTGGAGCAAATGTAAATATTTATAAACAATATTTGGGAATATGGGCACAGTTATTTCTCTCCAAACTGCTTCCTGCTTTATAGGGACACTGTTAATCAGGTCTGTGGAACAGTTTCTGTGTAATTATTTCAGGTGTCTGCTAGCCAGGCAGGATGGAACAAGGAGCCCGAACCTTTTACAACACTTTTCTTGAATTTTTGTTTGTTTGTTTGTTTGGGGATTTTTGCTTATTTGTTTGTGCTTTGAGGTATGGTTTTATGTATACTGAGCTAACCTGGAATCTGCTTTGTATCTGAGGCTGACTTTGAACTCCTGATCTTCATGCTTCCATCTCCCAAGTGCTGGAATTACAGACTTGTGCCACTAGGCCAGCTCTATACAGCACTGGGGATAGAATCAAAGGCTTCATCCATGTTAGACAAGCATTCTACCATCTGAACTTCATCCACAGCCTCATGAATCCAGTTTTCTTTATATAAAAGGGAGATTTAGAGCTAGGTTGTTTAGTAACTTCTTGGTGATAACATTTTCTTTTAGGCCCTATCTATGCAGCCATGTAGTGTGGTGATAATTTATTTGTAATCTAACAAATAAAGCTTGCCTGAAGATCAGGGTGCAGTGCTAAATCACTAGTTAGCCATAGAGGCGAGGCCTTGGTGGCTCACACCTTTAATCCCAGCACTTGGGGGCAGAAGCAGACAGATTTCTGTGAGTTCAAGGCCAGCCTGGGCTATACTAAATTGACCCAGTCTCAAAGAGACTCAGAGCCAGGAAGTGGTGGCTCACACCTCTAATTCCAGTACTTAGGAGTCACATGTCTTTAATCCCAGCACTAGAGAGGAGTAATATTATTGGGTGGAAAAAGGAACATAAGGTGGAAGGAGACAGCAGATCAGATGTAGTCTGAGGATTTGAAGAGGTGGAGGCAGTCTGAGAATTCATAAAGACAGGATTGCCCATTCAGTCTGAGGGTTTGGTAGAGGTAAAAGGTCTCTCTAGTGGCTGCTTACACTGCTTCTCTGATCTTCAGGCAAGCTTTATTTATTAGATTGCAATATATATATATATATATATATATATATATATCACTACAGTGTGGGAAGAGACTCAGTCTTTCCAAGTCAGCAACTTTTCTCCAAAAAAGCTAAAGATAGAGATTTTTATATAAAATATTTCCATTTTAAACTGCCTACTATATCAAAATTAAAAAATAAAGACACTGAGAGGGCCAATGAAAGTGTGAGCCAAATCAAATTTATGTGTCAGGGCCTGATTTGACCTGCCTGGTTGTACTGTCTGCTCATGTTACAAATTCCCTCAGAACTGGAAAGTGTTCACTAGTCAGAATGACATGGTGATGTTCATAAGTACCTAGGGCAGGTCATGAAGAGGCCTGTATATACACACATTCTGAAGAGTAAAACCCAACACACCAACCACTCAGTGCTGCATAAAAAATAACTTCAAAAGAAAACCTCTGGCTTCTGAGCTAGTCAAGATGGCACACACCTTTAACACCAGACTTAAAAGGCAGAAGCAGACTGATCTCTGTGACTCTGAGGCAATGTGGTCTACATAGGAAGTTTCCGGTTAGCCACAGTCATGTTTTAGGGTATTATCACATCATACGAATTACTTCTCTACTGTGATAAAAAAAAAATGACAAAAACATCTAAGGAAGAAAGTTTATCTGGGTTTTTGGTTCCAGCTGAAAAGCTCAGAAGAGCAAGGGGGTACAACAGAGAGCGGTCAGAGCAGGGAGCTCAGCTATCATATCTCAGTTGTACCCATTAGAAGTCAATAAACTCTCAAAGCCCACTTCCAATGACATGCTTTCTCCAGCAAGGCTCTACTTCCTAAAATCTCCATATCTTTCCCAAACAGGAGAGGTCCAAACATTCAAATACATGCTGGCATAGGGGACATTTCTCATTCAAACACCACATTCACTAAGAGGATGGGGAGGGGGGTGTTCTGAAGGACGAGAAGGCAAAAGTGAATGAATTACAAGCAGTGAAGACTTTCTTGCATCACATGAAACAAACCAGAAGAGCTATTGGGTATGCAAGGTAGATACACAGAAATGTTACATGAATGATTAAAACCCAGAGACAGATGTTGTGGTTTAACCTGAAGAACAGAAAAGCAAAGCAGCCAAGTCACTAGAGAGTTCTTATCTCTATGATATCTTCAGACTGAAAAAAAGAGCAAGTTCCTGTCTCATATTACTTTATATTCCTCTATAGTGCTGGGATTAAAGGCATGAACCACCACCACTACCCATCCTCTGACTACCTAGTGTGATTGCTGGGATTAAAGATGTGTGCCTGGCCTGTTTGTCTGACTAGTGTGGCTGTTTTGCATTCTGGACTTCAGGCAAGCTTTATTTATTAAAATACAAATGAAATATCACTACATTTCCCATTTTGTCTAAAATAAAAAGGTTATAACTAATATAAGAAATATATAATAAGTACAATGTATAGTCCATTTTCATTTGACAAGTTCAGAGAAAATACTCCATATCTATCCTAACTTGGTGAGTCCAAAATCTTGTACCTAGTTTGCTTTCTATCATAACTTGCTTTTTGCCTCTGCCAAACAAGGAAAACTATAACCATCTAGTCTTCAACTCCTTCAGAGGCCCAAGAAAGAAATAAAATTAACTGAGTAAGAAGGAAGTGAGAGTAAGCAACTTCCAAAAGTTGAGAGAAATGACAGAAACAGCTGGCTGCCTGGGCAATCACGCAAAGTTCCTCTGCAATGTTGGGCATTCATCTTCAGCCCACAAGCCTACCGTATTCCTTCTTGTCTAATTAGGACAGCATATTGTCAGCAATGGAGGTATGGGCATTTTCTTCCACAAAGTAAATCTCCAGAAAGCAAACTTCATGTGGCATTTCTTTGATATCCATTATCTTTTCTGAAGTACATTGGTACTGTCAGGAGCAGACATATCTAATTGTCATTAAAAAAAGAACTTATATTATTATTTTTTTTCTTTTTTGGTTTTTAGAGACAGGTTTCTCTGTAGCTTTGGTGCCTGTCCCGGAACTAGCTCTTTTAGACCAGGCTGGCCTCGAACTCCCAGAAATTCGCCTGCCTCTGCCTCCTGAGTGCTGGGATTAAAGGCGTGAGCCACCACCGCCCGGCAAGAACCTATATTATTAAAATATCTTAAATACCACATTCTGTAAATCTCTGAAGTATTTGAAGGTGACTTGTTTATCTAAAATATATCTTTGTTTGACCTTGAAAACATACCTAATATGACTGCAAGTTTGATTACAATACGTGATTAGGTGATTAACTACTAACCTGTTTTTTCTTATTATCTTAGTTGATAATAATAATTTTCAAGGACTAAAAATTTGCATTACATTTTTAAATGAGTTGTGTAGGTATAATACCTTGAATAAGAGCAGAAATGTACATACAGTACATTCTAAAAAAATTAATCTCAAATTTGTGCCAATATACATAATTTGTATACAATATACAAAAATCCAATTCACTATAAAACATTTAAAACTAGTATTTGCTTTTTAAAAGCAGATTCAATAATCTACTTCTCTTATCTAATCATATCTATATCTTCACTTTTTTTCTTTTCAGAGTAGATTACATAATCTACCCTTCTATCCTATATATCTATATCCCCCTTTTTTCTTTTCAGAACAAGAACTCTGAATTCAATCTCTTTTGTTCAATTTTTCTCCTGACTATAACCAATAACAACTAGTAACCAACTCCTCTAAACAATGACAGATATCCATTATCCATTGAACAACTGAAAACCACGCACCCAACCTTTTGGGAATGTGGGTGTCATATTCTTAAATATACTTCCTGCCATCTGGGGTGGGTCAACAGCATATTTAGGGGATGCTAAAAAGAAAAAATGCATTAATTGTCAAGTCTTGGGAGAGGTAGCTGTATCATTTGTTGTCCAGTCTCTGTGTAATGGGAAAGTGCAGGGCTTGTCTCAAGTCCTGGCTAGAGAAGTCTGTCTCAGCTAGCCACCGTGAGATTGTTCTGAGAAGTTTGTAGTTTGTAGTCCAAGTCAATCTTTAGGTGGTGTTTTTCAGCTTAGTGGTGTTATCATAGCCCTGGAGGAATCACTGTGGGGCTCCATTCTCCTTTTGGAAACTTCAAAGGTCACTATTAGGCATGCTCATGGTTCACTGCAGAAAACTGATAGAGACTCAAAGCCAAAATCATGTATAGGAAGGTAGAAGAACCCTTTTCTATAATTAGTTAGTACTCTATATGGCCACTAATATCATGACAAAAAGGTTAAAAATGTATACCTTACGAAAAGTTGTTGAAGAGTCCATATAAAACCCAAGGATTAGAGATTAGTAGCAATAAGATAGTCCTTAATTTTTGTTTTTCTTCTGTCGCATGTCAGGTGGCTCTTCTAACATGAGATAAAGATTTGGGAATTCACTTTAATAAACATGCTTGGGTTTAGAGAAGGAGAGAGCTATACTTCAACTCCAAAGTCAGCTTTAACCTTTAATTAGACTGGGACTACAAGAACATTGGTGTTACATATCTGTTGAGAACAGCAGAAATAAACATTTGGGAAGATTTATGAAATTTTATCCCATTGGAAATGTGATATAACAATAGGCCAATTTATTCTTTTTACTTGAGACTTTTTTTTCTGGATGATTTATCCTTTTGCTACAGATGTCTCATTTGTCCAGTGGTCTTCAGATTCCTTAGCGAATACCCCTTAAAAAAAAAAAAACAGAAACAAAACCCTTTCCCAACCCTAAATTTGGAGAGATTCTCTTTTGGCAAGTTAAATCTGATCAAATGAAAAGCATTTGTTAGTTTTATAAATTAGTTTAGATTAAACAGCCATGCTGTTTGATGAACTGTTATCTCTTCTAATTAAGAGGTGTCTCTTGTTTAAATCGAATCTTTATCAGTTTTTTTTCTCTTGTGAAAGCAAAAGCAAAACCCCTTCCCCAATGTAACACATTTCCTGGTTTCTATTCTGAGGTCAGTACATCTTTAAAGTATATTGGTTGATTTAATTTTATAGTTTTTCTACTATCCAATGTCTCTCTTCAACTGTTTTTTTAATATTTATTTATTTATTATGTATACAATATTCTGTGTGTATGTCTGTAGGCCAGAAGAGGGCACCAGACCTCATTACAGATGGTTGTGAGCCACCATGTGGTTGCTGGGAATTGAACTCAGAACCTTTGGAAGAGCAGGCAATGCTCTTAACCACTGAGCCATCTCTCCAGCCCCCTCTCTTCAACTGTTGTTCCCTTCTCATTAGGATTTAGAAAATTCAAAGTTAATTGTGCAATCTATTTCTGGGGATTTTTATCATCCCTTTCTGTTTACTTAGCATATCCTTAAGAATTCAATTTGCTCTTTCTATACCTGCCTGGCCTATAGAATTGTGAGGTATAATATGCCTTATATTATAATAAGCAAAAAAACTGTTTCATTTTCTTAGAGAAATGCCTGAGCATTGTTTTTATTCCTACATGTATACCCATGATAACCATAACTTCTAGCAAATGTGTGATTATTGAATCAAACTCAAAGCAGTTGACCATTAAAAATATGAATAGGTGTCAATGGTGCAGTGTAAATATTTCTAAAAAGATGGAACGCATCCACCTGCCAGATTTCATCCCTGTGAGGACCCTTTGAGTTACTTCCTTCAGGTGGTGGGGTTTGGCTGTATAAAGAACAAGTAGGACATTTCCTTATAATTTCCTTGGCTTGTTGCCACATGGTAGAAAAGTCTTTTTTTAAAAAAAAAACAAAACTTTGCTGTTGACATGATACTTTTTATGAAATTCTGAAGCCTTCAGCACATTTCCAATCGATAATTGATTGATTTCTATATTACCTTGTGCTAGAAGACCTGGCAGATCAGTATGGGATCAAATGTGTATTACATATATATGAAATGATTTCTATTCTTGATTGTATCCAGTAACTGAATAAATAATAAAGTCAATTCTGTCATCTGGTATAAATTCGGTGGTTACGATATGCAAAATGACTCTTTTTTGTATTTTGTGAATTGGTAACTGTTCTGAGAGGTTCTTTAAAATCCCTTAATACCATGAGAATAGCATATAATTATGACTTTTGGACAGAATCATAAGGGGGCTTTGTTCTACTTTGCTTTAATTTTCTGATTTGTAACTGGCCTTTCCTGTTTTATTTGTATTAGTATAGAATGTAGGGCTCCAGTTATTGGTGTGTCCCATACAATGAGAGGAAGGATCCAGTTAGTTCTCTTTATAGCTTTAATTCTCTTGCTTTTGGGATAGTAGTTGTTAATATCTCTTAAAAAAATACTGCAAGATCTTTATCGGGGCTCACTTTCTTCCCCTAATTTGTCAACTTCATTGTTATTAAAAGGTACAATAATTTCTTCTGTACAATTCCTACTAATTGATGAAGTCTCAGTTTTCCTTTTAGAGTTAACCGGGGACTTTTCCATGTTAATTTTTAATTTTTTTATACAGTTTACATGGTAAAGCAATCCATTCTAAGATAATATCTTGCCTCTGCATTAAAATTCATGTAGGGGAATATTTGGAGGGTAATATAACCAGGATGCGGTTAAGATTCGAATCCACACAATCGACATGTGACTTCTGTAATTTCAATCAAAGCCAATTCTCTCTCAGCTTCAGATGATGATTTCCTGGGACTATTTAAGTCCTTGTCACCATCTAAGGTTTTGTTTAAATTAATCAGGTACTCAGGACTGATCCCAACAGTGCACCATGGATAGAAAATGATTCCTAGAAATCTTTGAAAGTCATTAAGAGTCTGCAATTGATCTCCCTTAATTTGCACCTTTTGGGGTCTAATTTTTGTAAACTTATTTTATAATCTAAATAATTAATAGCATCTCCTCTATATTTTTCAGGAGCAATTTGTAATCCCCAATGAGGTAAAATTTTCTTTACTTCTTCAAACATTTTTTCTAAATTATCTACATTTGAATCAGATAGCAAAACATATGACATGTATAAACTATAGATTTAGAAAATTGCTTATGTATCATTTCCAATGGCTGACTTACAAAATATTGGCACAGGGTGGGGCTATTTAACATTCCCTGTGGGAGAATTTTCCATTGATATCTTTTAGCAGGCTGAGAATTAGTATAAGTAGGCATTGTGAAGGCAAATATTTCTGTCTTTTTCTTGTAAAGGTATAGTGAAGAAATTATCTTTTAAATCAATAAGAGAACATCCTTTAGGCAATAGAGAAGGCAAAGGAATTCCAGACTGTAGAGAGCCCATTGGCTGAATCACCTTATTAATAGCTGTTACCATTCTTCATTTTCCACATTTCTTTTTAAAAACAAATACAGGAGAATACTAAGGACTAGTTGATTCTTCAATATATGGAGCATCTAGTTGCTCCTGTACCAGCTGTTCTAAAGCCTGAAGTTTTTCTATTGTTAAAGATCATTGTACAACCCATACATGTTTGTCTGTCAATTATTTTGAAGGTAGGGCTCTTGGTACCTTTGAAATTTCAGCAGTTGTTGTATCCTGTTCTTGTATAACCTGAATGGTCAATGACTGTTTATCTTTTAGCTAGCCTGGTTATTTCCTGAATTGAGCTAACTTCTACTATGGTGTAACCTTGTGAAAAAGTGGGTCCTTTAAGAGGAAATGAAGCCATAAGAGGATGTCCTTATGAGCCATCAACATTCTTATTGAAGAAGAGTATCACTCTGTGGTGATTTGAAAAAAATGATCCCCAAAGGGAGTGGCACTATTAGGAGGTGTGGCCTTGTTGCAGTAGGTGTGGTATTGTTTGAGGAACTGTGTCACTGTGGAGTCAAGCTTTGAAGTCTGGTGTAGGAAGTCCTTCTATATATGTGTTGCTTTTATTAGTTAATGAATAAAGCTGTTTTGGCCTGTGGCTTAGCAGAATACAGTTAGGCAGGAAAACTAAATTGGATGCTAGAAGTAAGAAGGTGGAGTCAATGAGATGTCATGTAGCCTACAAAGGAGACAGATGCCTGGAAACCTTACCAGTAAACTACAAGCCTTGTGGTAAAATATAAAAATATAAGATAATATAAATGGGTTAATTTATGATTTAAGAGCTAGCTAGCAATACGCTTAAGTGATTGGCCAAGCAGTATTTTAATTAATACAGTTTCTGTGAGGTTATTTCAGGTCTGGGTGGCCAGGAACAAACAAGCAGCCTGTACCAACAGAGGTCTCATATGTGCTCAAGCCATGCTCAGTGCTTCATTTCACTTCCTGTTGCCTACAAGGTATGGAGCTCTCAGTTCCTTCCCCAGCACCATGTCGCCTGTACACCACCATGCCCCACCATGATGATAATGAACTAAATCTCTCAAACTGTAAGTCACCCAATTAAATGTTCTCCTTTATAAGAGCTGCTGTGGTCATGGTGTCTCTTCACAGCAATAGAAACCCTAACTGAGACACACTCATAGGTTTGGGAGGAAGGCATATGGGCCCAACTTGTTCCCTTGGCTTCACCAAGTTAAGAGACAGAAAACAATGAGTCAGCAAATTTGACCCATAGTCCTTTGACTCCACAGCTTCTGAAACCTTGAGTCAAATACACTTCCATCTTAGACATCACCCAGTTCTAGTTGCTGAATGCCGGCTAGGACAACAGCCTTTGGAAAGTCAAGGCTGAAACAACCTCAGTGTGCTCTGCCTGAAGAAAGCTTAATGGTTGATATAGAAATCAAGGAAAGATTGAAATTGAAATATAAGAAAACTAGGAGTTGGAAATACAGACTTTATCCTCACCCAAGGGTAGAGATGCACGTCAGTGTAACTCCTGATCTCTGTCAGGACTTTGCTGAGCAGAGGTACAAAACACACAGACCACAATATAGTAAGCAGCATCTACTTGTCTTCACAGGCTGCAGGGGTATGTTTCTCATTAGTATTTGGCTTCCTGTATATCATGTTCACAGAGAAAATATGTCACCAAAGGAAGTCAAGGGTGACTTCAGTTTACTGTGAAGTCATATTTTATACTGTATTTAGACAAATCAAAGAGACAAAGTCATCTGTATTAAAAAAAACATTTCTCAAAAAAAACTATCATTTCTTGCCAACATTTTTTCCTATTGGGAAAACTGAGCCATTGGGTTGTCACTGCCCAAAGAAGGCACATGATAACAGTGAACAGGGAAAATGGGAACCCTTTGCAGCCTTTCCTTCAAAAGGTGGCACTTCAGAGTGATGATGGATTATAAAGCAGTAAATGCATGTGTGCATGTGCACACACACACACACACCATCTACCTTCCTTATCATATAGAAAAGCCTTCCTCATGCCTTCTAACAGGAGAGAATAGGGATCAAGTGTGGTAGCACACACCTTTAATCCCAGTACTTAGAAGGCAGAGGCAGGAGGATTTCTATTATTTCAAGACCTGCGTGGTCTACATAGTGAGGATAGCCATAGCTACATAGCAAGTCCCTGTCTTAAAACAATAAAAGATAAAAATTAAGAAAAAAAAAGACTAGAGAGATGGCTCCACAGTTAAAAATACTTCCTGCTCTTCCAGAAGACCCATGTTCTATTTCCAGAACCCACGTGGCAGCTTCTGGCCTCTTCCCTTATTGCGTGCATGTTGTGTACAGACATGCACAAGGCTAAAACATCCACACACATAAAATAAAACCAAGTACATCTTATTTTTGAAAAGAAGCTGGGTGTGGTGCACACCGTTAGCCTCAGCAACTAAGGAGGCATAGGTAAGAGGATCTCTGTGAGTTGAAGGTAGGTCTGTTTTACAGAGCCAGTGCCACCACTACATTGAGAGTCTTGTCTCAAAAAAGCTAAAACATAACAAATAAATATAAACAAATAAAAATAAATATAAAATAAATAAAAATAAATAAAAGTAAAGACAAAGAGAATGGCAATAGTCTGACACCAGTGTGGCCCTGAAGAATGTAGGCTGGGTCCTGCTTCCAGGCTGAGCACCAGGAAGTGAACAAGAGCCAAACCCTAGATGGTATTAGAAGATCTAATAGCAGGGGAGAGCTTTGTCTTGGCAACTCAATAGACTTCTACTAGACAAGAGAAACACAGAAGAAATCCATCTGAACGGCCATAGCTGTTGGCCTCAGTGTCTCACATTCAAGCCATAACTTGAGCTAGAAAGAACCTCATGCACTCAAGGGAGACATAAAAACAGTTGAGAGAGACCAGCTCGATTGGGAGACTTGTACAGGTGGGAGCAAACCCATCTCCATGACAACCTGTTTGTACAAAGGAGGAGATTCCTCAGTCCTCTCAGTGGAGATCAGGCTTTCTCCAACCCTATGGCTGACACTACCAATGCTTTGGAACCACCTGGAACTCTCTAAACCACATAACTATACAGCCATAACCCATGTGAAGAAGGGGGCAAAATTCAAGCTGGGTCTGGGCACATTTCTGTTGTACTGGTGGAGCAGTGACCCCTAAAAAATAGTTACTACAGAAGAACTAAGGTGTTATGCTGGACATAGGGCTCAGCCAAGAATACTTGCCTAACATGCATAAGACTCTGGATTCTGCTGTTAGTAATGCACCGCTACCAAAGGAAAGAAGAAAGCTGCTGTATTTCTTGTATACCTAAATCTATGACCTTAGGTTCACACCCTCTATGTGTGTAACACACACCAGCTTCCTGTTAGCTTGAGAGGTTGCTTCTGAGCTCCATGTGTTGTGTGAGTAAACTCCATTGGCATCTCCATCTCCTGGGCAGTCACCTCTAAGTGTTAACACCTACTGCAAGAGCTTGGCATGCTAATATGTGTATGTGCTGCCAGGAACAATGCGGATGTCCACAAACACTCTTCCCTCATCTCAGTCGACGTCATAGACTATGATAATTTCTAAAGGCAATGCTGGCTAGACATTAGTCACACTTTAGGTTGGCTTGGTCTCGGTGACATCTGAGCATCTCGGTCTCATCAGTAAAACGTCCTCAAATCACATGGATTACTTCTGGGAAAGAGTCTGTGGCTGGCTCATCCCACCCAGTGTGTGCTTTCCAGTAAGCTTCAATCAAAGAGTATCCCTTCCCTGACCTGAGCATGCTGTCATTTCCCAGTCCTTTGCCACAATCATCTCAGAGCCTGTCTTTGGCACTATATCCCCTGTCCCTTCTTAATAAGATGAGTTATAGCCTGTGTGCTCTGAGTCCAGGAAGTGGGCATTGTGCTCCAACAGGACGCTCCTCCTGTTACTAGGTAAGCAAATGCGCTGACACCAGTGTGGGTTTGGCACAGCGCCTTGCTCTGCCTCTGCAATTACATCACTTTGTAGATAAAAGCTCAGAAAAAGGCCAAAAATTTCCCTGGAATCTAAGGACCAGTAGATGACAGATATAAATCTGGAGTGCTCAAAAAATGTAAGCTCTAGCCGGGCGGTGGTGGCACACGCCTTTAATCCCAGCACTCGGGAGGCAGAGGCAGGCGGATCTTTGTGAGTTCGAGGCCAGCCTGGTCTACAAGAGCTAGTGCCAGGACAGGCTCCAAAACCACAGAGAAACCCTGTCTCGAAAAACCAAAAAAAAAAAAAAATGTAAGCTCTTTCCCCCAGATAACTATCCTTGGAGGAAAAGTTAAGCAGGCATGATCTGCATTCAAGTGACAGTTGACTGAGTTTATCAGGAAGTAAGTATGTTTGCCCAAACAGAGATGTTTACATAGTAGCATGAACACCCACATAGAGGAAATAAAGGAGATGGGGCAGGATAGAGAGAGAAAGAGAAAATTAACGCAATCATTTTTACTGTGCTGTAAGTAAAATTTAGGTTACCCAGGCATAGTGGTGCATGGATATAATCCCAGCATCCAGGGTGCACAGGCAGGTAAGACTTGAGTTTACTTCAAGTGAAAAAGGAACTGTGAAATGTCTTTCAGGTTCCATTGAATCTGGAAGATGGTTGTCTATAAAGCTGCAAGATCTGTCTTCAGTGTACCAAACTATGATTAAAGTCATTCCAGGCTAAATGGCAGGTTTTAGGGCTAACCTGGGCTATGTAATGAGACCTTATTTCACATGCTGTAGTAAGTTTGAATGTAATTGGCTGCTATAAGCCTATAGGGAGTGGCACTATTAGGAGGTATGGCTTTGTTGGAATAGGTATGGCCTTGTTGGAGGAAGTGTGTCACTGTGAGGGTGGGCTTTGAGGTCTCCTATGCTCAAGCTACACCCAGTGTCTCAGTTCACTTCCTGTTACTTGCAGATCAAGATGTAGGACTCTTGGCTCCTTCTCAAGTACCATGTCTGCCTGGATGCCACCTTTCCCACCATGATGATGTTGGACTAAACCTCTCAACTGTAAGTCATCCCCATTAAACTTTCTCCTTTATAGGGGTTGTCATGGTCCTGGTATCTGTTTGCAGCAATAGAAACCCTGGCTGAAACACATGTATACACACACACACACACAAATATCTATGGATATAGCTCAGTGTTATAGTCCTTATTTTACATGAAAGACCCTGGGTTTTATCCCCACTTAAAGTTAGGTTTCCATGTAGTCCTATAGAAGCCGTGATGGTAGCTATTCTTCGTGTGTGCCTGGTGCACAGCTTTCTAAGTACTGGCATCTCTCTTAGATGACATAATTCTTACCAGACTTCTGTCAAGAACTGTAGGAAAGCATTGTTGTACCATTCTTTTGAATAAGAAAAAGACACAGGTTTTCCCCAGGACTCATTGTCATCTCAGCAACACAGAGCCAAAGTCACAAGTGGTGCTAGACTTAGGTGTGAATGCTTTGAATGATGGCTGGAGACAAAGAGCAGGATGGCCTTCTGTTTCTTGGTCCGGGTATCCTATTAATAACCTTTTGTTCTTGTAAAGTAATACTGAGGCTATGGAATGCAGTTGTAAAACCCTAAAATATGCCTGGACCCAGATTTGACAGATTTGAGCCCCAGCACTGCAAAAACCAAACAATTCTGTCTTAATTCTTTTTTCCTACATCAGAACTACAGGCTAAGGTGCTAGGGACATATCTCGGGTGATGAAATGCTGTCCTCTACCATGCATGAAGCCCTGGGCTTGAGTTCAGACATGACATAAATTAAATGGGCTGCACACCTATGATGAAGGCAGGAAGGTCAGAAGTTCAAGTCCAACCTTGGCTACATAAAGATTTTCAGCCAGCCTGAACTGCATGAGACCCTGCCTTAAAACACACACACACACACACACACACAACTGCAGTTTTCTTTTTAGCAAACCATACATAATGGGGAAAAGTCTATTAAGAATATTATTTTTGTTTAGGCCATCAGTAATGAAAGTCAACACTTTGATTTGAGTGTTCCAGTATACAAACCATGGGATTCGTTGGACTAGTGGTTCGGACACTCTGGTAGAACAGTTACTTACCACACCATGGGTTCAGTCCTCAGCACTGGAGGACAGGACAGGGAAGGGGACATAAATGAGCAAACCATGTGGTTCTGGTGAGATCACTTATCTCTAAACCTTTTCATCAGTTAAGTGAGATAAGATGCCAAGCACTGCCAGATGCAGTGAGGACCAACTTAAGTACCACTACGCCACTGTTTTATAAATTGTCAAGTCAGGTGGTGATGGCACACACCTTTAATCCCAGCACTCAGGAGGCAGAGGCAGGGGGATCTCTATGAGTTCAGAGCCAGCCTGGTTTACAGAGGGAATTCCAGAACAGCCAAGATTACACACAGAAACATTGTCTTGAAAAACAAAAACAAAACAAAATAAAAAGAACTGTCAAATCCAGACTTTTATTACAGGCACTAGAAAGATGACTCAGAGGTTAAGAATCCTCTGTTCTTAGTATACACTTGATGGCTCACAACTACCTTTAACTCCAGTTCCAGGGATCTGACAACCTCTTCTGACCTCCATGGGCAAGCAAAACACTCATACACATAAAATAAAATAAATAAATAAGTTCTAAATATATTATTACAATTAATAAGTGCGATATTTGCTGACTATACATAGAGTGTTTGTAAAGTAGTGTTTGATGCACTAGGTATATGACGTGTGTGGTGTGTGTGTGTGTGTGTGTGTGTGTGTGTGTGTGTGTGTTGTCTGGTCTCTGGTCTAAACTATTTCACTTTTATAATCCTGACTAGGATAGTCTAGAATGCTTGTTGGAATTTTAATTAGTATTCAACAATAGTATCGACTACTATTCAGTGAGCACTCATGAGGCATTAATATAAACACTTCAAATACTTGGTATTTAATTATCAGAA
Source organism: Microtus ochrogaster (assembly GCF_000317375.1). Classification (NCBI taxonomy): domain Eukaryota; kingdom Metazoa; phylum Chordata; class Mammalia; order Rodentia; family Cricetidae; genus Microtus; species Microtus ochrogaster. Next base: position 2,384,590 of record NC_022011.1, read on the forward strand.
GAACCTGAAAAGAGTATTGCTGTTCTGTTTTATGGGAGAAAAGATCAAGAGTTTAAGTAACTCCTTCAAGCCCTCTTACAGTGGTAGTAGATAGCAGACCTTAGTATTGAACCCAGATAAAAGTACAGAGCATTTCCTTGTAGTTTGGTCAGTGGCACGTGCAGATGCATGTGTGTTAGCTTTCTGTCACTGTACTAAGGTGTCTAAGATAATCAACTTGTAGTAAGGAAAGCCTTATCTGGAGAAGGAGGTAAAAGCTCTATATATGAGATCTCAAAGCCTGCCTCCATAGTGACACACTTCCTCCGACAAAGTCACCTCTCAATAGTGCCACTCCCTTTGGGGGCCATTTTCTTTCAAACCCCCACATTCCACTCCCCGGTCACCAAAGGTCTGTAGCTGTATCTTAATGCAAAATGCATTCAGTCCAACTTCAAAAGTCCACATAGGCTATCACAGTCTCAACAATGTTTAAAAATCCAAAGTCCTAAGTGTTATGGTATAGATAAAATGGTGCTGTTCCTGAGTGGCAGCAGTGGCAGTGGGCCACAAGAACACAGGGGGCCCCAAAGGCAGCCGATCACAGACAGGGAGCCATGCAGCAGGTGAGAGACAGAGACAGATAGGTACGCCATGCAGAGAAAGTAGGTATTTATTTAGTGGGTTGTTGAGGGGAAAGAGAAAGGGGAAAGGGGAGAAGGGAGAAGAGCAGAAAGAGAGAGAAAAAGTGGAAGAGAAACAGAGAAGGGGAAGGGGGAAGGGGAGAAGTGGGAGTAGGGAGAAGCTGCCTCTTCGGGAGAGAGATGGAAAGAAGGAAGATCTGCTTGCCTCCAGGATAGGGGAGGAAGTGGGTGAAGCTTATCTCTTAAAGGGACGGTACAGACCATTACACTAAGTTCCTTCTGAGAGTCATATGATCTCTTAACTATAGTTCCCTGTAAAATCAAAATAAAAAAGCAAGACCACATACTTTCAACATATAATGGCACAGGATATACATTGCTATTCCAAATGTAGGGAAGGGAGCATTGTGAGGAAATACTGGACCAAAGCAAGACCTAAAACCAGGTGAGCAAACTCTAAAGTCTGCATCTCCAAGTCTGATGTCAAGAAGGTCTTCAGATCTCCAACTTTTCAGCTGTGTTGAGTGCAGCACACTTCTTTCTCTTGGGCTGGTCCCACTCCCTGTTAGCAGCTTTCTTGACAGGTATCCCACAGCTCTGGCATCTCCAACATCGGAGTTCTCCTAGGAAATCCAGGCTTTGACCTTCACAGCCTCACACAATAACCTCTCTAGGCTTCAGTTTATGGACACCCCTGACACATACCTGGCCTCAGTGTCTTTCTTTGGATGTGAAAGAAGCTTCCATAACCCCTTTCTTTTATCCTTCAAGCCAGAACCATATTGCCAAAGCTGCCTAGTTCTGCTGCTTTCTGGGGCTGGAACATGGCCCTTTCATTCAGTTACATCTTCGCTAGCTTTCTTCCCTTGGCTTCCTAAGCGTGGCTGTCCTGAAACTCACTCTGTAGACCAGGCTGGCCTCAAACTCAGAGATCCGCCAGCCTCTACTTCTGAGTGCTGGGGTTAAAGGCATGTGCCACACTCAGCTCTAAACTTTTCTTTTTCACACATTGGAAATTTAGCCAGGTGGGATCTTGTCCGGAAGTCACCACTCCCTTTATTCCATTTCTTAAACTGTTTATCTCCTTAAACACAGCAATTAGTTCTTTTCTATTTCCTGATGCTCCTTTTCTCTGCTTGCTCCTTTTTATTATAAATCTTTCCTAAACTTTCTTTTGTATATATATATGTGTGTGTGTGTGTGTGTGTGTGTGTGTGTGCCTTTCATATCATGTGGCTCCATCTCATTCATCTTCCTGTCCCTTCATATCTACCCTCTACCCTTGTAACCTCCCCACCCCCAAAATAAAATAAAATTTAAGAGAAAAAAAGAAAAATTTCATCATAAATCTCATCATGGAAGCTGTAGTGTGACACAGAGTCACACAGTTTACCCTTTTATCCATATATCTTTACTTGCAAGTGTTCATTGCAAAGCGTCATTGACCTGGTTCAAGTCCATTCTGGTTTGTGCTACACCAATACACAATAAGAGGCCCTCCCTGGGGCTCCTCTTGGTTATTCTATTGTTGCTCTGTGTTGCGGAGGTCCTACAGCATTGGGTCTGCAGGACCAGTCCCTTCACGCACTCCCACAGATCATAGATTGGGTGGATGTTGGGATTGGCCAACTCATAACCCTGGTTCTGGGCCTTGGACAGCCTGTTGGCTCTCCCTTGTTCTCACCACCAGGGGGAGCTCTCCAACACAGCCCCCAGCTAGCTCACCCTTTGCAGCAGTGAGCAAGAGCAGGGCAGGTTCTCATGGGAGGCTTTACTCAACACCTATGCCATGAGGGCCAAATCTTCTGTGTGGCACAAGAGAGTTGCAGGGGAGGCTCTCCCTAGTGTTGCAGAGGGTAAGAACAGGGACAGTTCTTCCTCTGACCTCAAAGTCAGCTCTCCTACCCACCACAGGCAGTGAGGGGTGGGAGGGTGAGGAGGGGGTCTCTCCCCTGCCTATGCCACCACATGACCAACGAGGGGTAGGGTCAGATCTCCACATTCACGTTCTTGGAACTAGTTCACTTACACCCTAGTCAAAAGGGTTAGCTATGCTCTGCGGCCCTGGCAACAAGCAGGGCCCACTTTCCCGGGTGTTGCAGTCGGTAATCAGCTCCCTTGCCTACCTAAGGCGGCAGGGGCAAGGTGGGCAGTGCATCCTTCCCTCACTGGTACCATCCCATGCAGATGAGTAGTGGGGCCAATTCTCCTATGCTTACAACTTTGGGGCTGGCTCGCCCATGCTGCTGCCTACAGGGTCAGCTCTACTTTGCTCGGCCTGCTCTCCCAAGTGCTGCTGCTGCTGAGGAGCGAGGACAGCTCTCCCACCCAGCACAGGTGGCGAGGGGTGGAGGGAGGGTGTCTCTTCCCCACCTGTGCCAGCATACGGCCAATGAGGACCAAGACCAGATCTTCTATACATTCTCAGCTCACCCACGCCCCTGTCAATGAGGTCAGTTCCACTGTGCTGCCCAAACAAGGCACAGGGTCTGCTTCCCCAAGTGCCACAGCTGGTAAAGGGGGGGGGTCTGCTCTCTCGCCAGAGGTGTGTGGTAGGGGCAAGAGAAGAGGACATCTATCCCCTCTCCTCACTGCCACACCACAGGTAAGGGAAGTGATATCAACTCTCACACTCCCACCCCCTCAGGTCCAGCTCACCCCCACCCCTGTCTACAGGATCAGCTCTATTGTGTAGGACCTGCTCTCCTGAGCGCCTCAGCCAGTGAGGGGCAGGACCAGTTCTCCCCAGCGTTGCAGCCAGTGAGAGGCAGGGCCAACTCTACACAGCCTTATCCTCTTGGCCTTCACTGGTATCCAGAGCCACAGACATCACCACAGACCAGGGCTGCAACAGGGCCACGGACCTAGGCATGGATTCCGGCAGCAGCCCAGCCCCAGCTCATCATGGCTCTGGGCAGCAATCAAGCCACCCACCTCAGCCCACTCCTCACCACTCTCAACCTTGATCTGCCTCCGTCCACGGGACACGAACCACCCTGTCTCTCTTTCTCTCCCATGCCACACCATAATAGGGTCTGGCTGCCTAGTGCTGCAAGGTGCCAGTGGCTGTTTTCTCCTTAGAGCCCAGGGCAGACCACCCCAGACATGTGTGTGGGTCTCATTGTCCTGCTCAGCCCACCATGGTGCTGGGTAGAACCATGCTTTGTCTTCAGAGCCCAGGGCAGACCACCCCAGGCATGCCTTGTTATAAACCTTCAGAAGCATGAGCACCAGTAACCACACGGCAGAGTCAAAACTAGGCTGTTTTGAGATTTCCTGTCGGTGGAATTAATCCGAAAATTCTTTTTTTTTTTTTTTT
>NC_022011.1:2388631-2390690 GCF_000317375.1 Microtus ochrogaster
TTTTTAAAATAATGTTTCATTGCGGTAAAAAGTTAGCTGGAACTAGATCTGTAGACCAGGCTGGTCTCGAACTCACAGAGATCCACCTGCCTCTGCCTCCCAAGTGCTGGGACTAAAGGCGTGCGCCACCACCGCCCGGCTAATCCAAAAATTCTATACTTTAGCCCCAGACAAACTTTCTGGACAAGGGGGGGAAAGCAGCCATTTTCTTCATCAAAATAACACAAGAATGATCCCTAGGCCACATATTAATATTCCTCTCCTCTGAAACCTCTTGAGCCAGACCCCCAGAGTTCAAATCACCTTCAGCACCACTGTCTTCCATGTTCCTACTAGTGTCGCCCATTAAGCAGTACTTAAAGCATTCCACTGCTTTCCTGACCCAAATTCCCAAAGTCCAAATTCCTCCAAACAGAAACCTGGTCCTTCCTATGAGAGCGATATCTCAGTCCCTGGTACCAACTTCTTAGTTAGGATTTCTATTGCTGTGAAGAGACACCATGACCATAGCCATACTTATGAAGAAAACCATTTAGCTGGAGTGGCTCTCTGGCAGTTCAGAGGTTCAGTCCATTATCACCATGGTGGCACATGGATATGCAGGCAGACATGGTGCTGGAGAAGAAGCTGAGAGTCCTTCATCTTGCAGGCAACAGGAAGTGGTATTATCACTGGACGTGGCTTGAGCGTGTGTGAGACCTCAAAGCTTGCCTCTGCAGTGACACACCCCTTCCAACAAAGCCACACTTCCCTGTAGGGCCACTCCCTTTGGGGGCATTTTCTTTCAAACCACCACACACTCTTAACTGTTGGGGATCTCTTCAGCCCCTTAAATTGAAAATTTCAAGGGTCATTGAAGAGACATGGCTGTCCTCATCTGCATCCTCAATGGTCCTTTCCATCTTCTGAGAACTTGATAGTCACGGTAGCTCCTGGTGGGGATTGCCATGACACATGTACCGTTTTCTCCTTTCTCTTCTGTTCTCCTTTATTACTTACTTTTATGAAAGCATCTTACTATATACAAAATTCACCTTTTTATTCAGTTACCAAAGTAAATAGCTAAAATGAACTGAATGCCCCCTACCCAGGATTTGTCCCATAGACACCAAAGACCTTTATTTAAGGTAGTGTTGAGGTTTATTAAAAAGCATTTTTTGAGTGCCCCATGTGGTGGTGGTGGCACACACCTTTAATCCCAGTCCTTCAGAGGTAGAGGCAGGTGAATTTCTGAGTTTGAGACCAGCCTAGTCTACAGAGTAAGTCCCAGGATAGCCAGGACTAACAGAGAAGCCCTGTCTTGAAAAACCAAAACTGCATTTTGAACAGATGTCAAGCTTAAAGATTGATAAAAGGAAAGAGGTGCTGGGTCTGGATGGTAATACATATTTGAGAGCATGGGCCCGAGTTTCTTTGAGAGTCACAGATCATTTTGTGTGCTTGTTTTGTTTGAGACAGGGCCTCTCCATGATGTTGTTCTGGCTGTCCTGGAACTTGCTACACCGGGCTGACCTTGAGCTTTCAGAGATCCGTGCATCTCTGCCTTCTGAGTGCAGGGATTACTGGCAGGTACCGACACACCTGGTTATGCTTCTCATTCTTTCAATAGTCACATATTTATATTTATATATAGTCACAATATTATATTTAAAGGGTAGCTAAGGAAACTTGGATTACAGGGTGATTCCTGAGGGTACCTGTCAGGATCATAGTGTTTTAGAAGACCCAGGGAGCTCAGCCACTTCACTGTGACAATGTTAGTAGTCCTGCAGCAAGGACTCTCCAGTCGGTCTACCAGGCTTTTTCTTTTTTTGAGCCACCAACCAGTTCCCTCATCATGACATGAAGACTTGTTAGTTTTGAATGGTCAGCCTTAGCTTATGCTCGTATCTGACTAGCTCCTTTTTCCTTTAACTTAAATTAACCTGTTTCTCTTCATCTACATTTTGCCTCAGAGCTTTTTACCGTTCCTTCTGTATGTCCTACTCTGTGTGTACTGACTGGATCTGCCTGGATGGCCCTGGATGTGTGTACTGACTGGATCTGCCTGGACGGCCCT
>NC_022011.1:2391041-2399619 GCF_000317375.1 Microtus ochrogaster
GGCCCTGGATGTGTGTACTGACTGGATCTGCCTGGACGGCCCTACTCTGTGTGTACTGACTGGATCTGCCTGGACGGCCCTGGATGTGTGTCTCGCTCTTTCTCCCTCACTCTCCTCTTCTCTGTCCCTCGAGCCTCCTCCTATTTATTCTCTCTGGCCACTAGCCAAGCCTATCCTTTCTCTTATTGGTCAGTCAGTTTTTTATTAGGCCAATCAGGTGCCTTAGATAGGCAAGGTGAAACAAATGCAGCGCATCTTTACATGATTAGACAGATGCAGCAAAAACAAATGTAATTAAAATAATATCCCACAACAAACAAACATCTAGTTAGACTAAATGTACCTCATGCCCTTCCTGGCAATCCTTCCACCTGTCTTGAATAAATCCATTCTCTCACTCCCTGGAGGAAACCATATTCTTTCTCCTCAAACATGCCATGTAATACTTCTCCTTTCCAGTAGGTAAGCTTTAGTTTTCTTGGAAAATTGAAGCAGCCCAAAGAAAGCTCAATAATCCACCAACAAGTACACAAACCCACCTTGTTCATACTCATAGTTTCTCCACTTGCTTCCATGGCAAGTTATAATCACTCAAATCATTAGTTTTCTCTCCTACTATATCAGAATCCAAATCTAATACATTTATATTTCAGTGCTTACGTTTTTCAGTTAGAATTTCTGGCTGGTGGCTCCTTGTTGCATATTTTTATTCTATAAAATCTTCTCTCTAGTACTTTTTTTGGCTTGTCTTTGTTCCAGAATCTTGTTTTTTCTTTATATATTTATCTCCTTAAACCTTTCAGTCACAATTAAAGTAAAATCTTATCGAGGCTTCAAAGATAAAATATCACTTGTACTCACTTCATTTTTTAATGATTTTGTTAGATTTCTTCCTAAGCCTTAGAATCATCTGTACTCTCTTGAATCTGAGTGTGCGCTCTTACATTGATGCATTTGGGAGCTTTTAATGTTTTTCCTTCTGTTCCTTCCTTGAGCCTGCACTGGTGATGTCATCTTTGTCTGTCCGCAGATTCTTGATTAGAGGCCAAATCTAGAGTAGCAGCTTAGAATTCCTACCCCAAGGTGATAGCGAGGATCCCATGGGTCCATTCGAGAACCAACAAGCAGTGTGGCTCAATTTTTTTATTATGAGATTTATGCAGCACCCCTCCCCCAGTTGCCACAGCTTCCCACAAAGCTGTTTCTCCAAGGAGAGACATCATCTGGAGTTACATTCTTTTTTCAGCCTTTAGGCCTGAAAAGGAAGGCGTTTTTAGTTGTAAGATTGGATTCAGAGCCTCATGTAGCAATCTACAAGAAGATGGTGCCCATCTACAAGAAGCTAAAAGTGCTGGCCAGGACCCAATGCTCTCTGCTTTTTCCATAAACTATCACAACAGCCTACTTGTTTAGTTAATTTTTTGTTCTATTTCCATTTTGATGAAATGTGTTTTGTTGCTTACTCCAGCGATAACTTTATTCTTTCATCACCTTGATTTTGGTATATTATAGCTCTGACTTTATATCTAATTTTGAAACATGCGGATGAAGCAGAATCAGTTATCTAAGTTTAAATAAAATTCAACTCTACCTAAAAATTGTGCCACAGGCTCACCCTTCTCTCTAGTCACGTTCCAGAGCCACCCTTCCCTCTGCGCATGGCGTGTCGTCCCCTTCGTCCCGAGGGCTTCACTTCTGCAGCTGTTCACCCTGTTCCTTCGGTTTCTTTTCTCCGGGACCATTCCCATCTTAAGCAAGCAGACTGATAGATTCCCTACTCCACATAGTAAGACAGTTCTTAGACTTCAGGTCTTTTTCTGGCTACTTTCCACCACTCTGTGCTTCTCTTCCTACCCGAACTCGTGCAAAGATCTCTGTGTTCACTGTTCCCAAGCTCTCACTCCTCATTCTTCCCTTCGCTTGCTCCAGTCGAGGCTCATCCCTGAGACATATTACAAGGGCGATGATTTGTTCCTCTTCAGCTTGAGTCGCCAGGTGCATCCACATAGGGGTGGACAGTGGAGGCTCAGCATGGCATGTGGCATTTTAAGGCAGAATCCGACTGCATACTGACATGATGATAGAGACCCTAAGTCTTACCTTTGTTTCTGCTTATCTCTTTCTCTTCTTCTTTAGTAGCAAACCCCAGAGTTTAGCTGAGCTTGTTGCTGACGGAAATTAAAGGCACAGCTCCTTCCTTCCATGAACAAGATATAATAAACACATGGCTGAGTCAAGTTATTGATCCAGTGACACAGACATGAGAACGCGTGTTGGCATGAAAGGAAGGACAAGTGGCCCCTCTAAGAAAAGTTCACTGAAAGGGCTGCTGTTTGGTGACTGCCATTTCTACCTTTCTTCTGCCGTAAGCATGTTAAGATGCCTCTAGATAGCTCAGCCATGACAGACCAGTTGTCAAATCTTTTCTCTTCTATATATTGATGTCAACTTTGATCTATGATGTATGAAGTAAAACTTTTCCCATAAGAATTTTAGCAAAAATTAGCCAGGCAGTAGTGGTGCACACCTTTAATCCCAGCACTCAGGAGGCAGAGGCAGGTGGATCTCTGTGAGTTCGAGGTCAGCCTGGTCTACAAGAGCTAGTTCCAGGACAGGCTCCAAAGATACAGAGAAACCCTGTCTCAAAAAAAAAAGAGAATTTTAGCAAAAATAAACTCACAAATATAATTTTATATGAAATTTTACTCACTCGAAAAGTGTTTAAAGTTAATATCAAATTAATATTGGATAAAGATAAGCACAACCCCCATGTGAATATCTGAGCCTAAAGGATTTACAATGTTCCATGGATACTTAATCATAATGGCAAAAATGAAAGGGGTTTCTCTCCTATGGCAATGAGTAGCTGAACTGCATGGCTCACTGTGAAGGAGCTATGGTGCCCCCTACTGGGATAATGAAGTACAGGCATCTCCATAGAGCACTAGACTTGTACCAGCAGGGAAATTGGAGATTCATGAACAGAGAGGGCTAGACAGACATCTCAGGGGGTAAAGGCGCTTACTCTCAAGTCTGAAAGTTCAACCCTTAGGACCCCATCCTGGAAGGAGACCCACAACTTGTCCTTCACCCTCCACAGGTGTGCTGGGACACCCCTGCACACAAGTACACAAACATACAAAAGAAAAATAAGCAAAGTATAATATTTATTAAAACACAAAGGGTGACAATTAAAACAAGGAAAGAAAAACAATGCAAGAGACAAAGGGCAGAATCCCAACATAATTGGTCTTCTGAAAAAAATGAGAGCAAAAGCAGGAAAAAGGTTACAGCAAGAAAGGCTAGGCCACCCATTCCCAGGCGCACTGAGGACTGATTTCAGTAACTGTGTCAAGCTTTTGAGAACTATAAAGTATGATCAAACTCAACATATAAGTACCTGGGCTGGAACAATGCCTCAGAGGTTAAGTGTACTTGTTACTCTTGCAGAGGGCCTGGGGTTGATTCCCAGCACCCATGTGGTGACCAACACCCAACTGTAATTCCTTTTCTAGCGGATTTGACACCCTTTTCTGTCCTCCACAGCCACCAGGTTCAAAGCTGGTATAATACATACATACATGCAGGCAAAATACCCACACATATAAAATAAAATAAAGAAATAAGTTCTGGAGGTATTTTGTGGGGGCTGGGTAATGTCTGAGATAGGGTCTCACTGTGTAATCCTGGCCTGTCCCAGAACTCACTATGTAGATCAGATTGGCCTCAAACTCGCAGAGATCCTGCTGCCTCTGTGTCTGGAGTGCTGAGATTTAAAGGGATATGCCACCATGCCTGGCAATAAATAAATTTTAAATATATTACTACAATGACCAAGTGTGATATTTGTTGACTATCCACAGATGTATGCACTGGCGTGCTGTTTCACTTTCATAATCCTAACTGGGACACTAAGCGTGAGTTTGGGGATTTTAACAGCACATGAAATTCAAGATAGTAATCTAAACAGAGGATTTGGTTCCAGGACCATCTTCATGGTACACGAGTCTCCTAAGAATTTACAAATCCTCCGTATGTTAAAATCCTCTCTGAGAAGACTATTTTTTTCAGATGTTCAAGACGTCTTCTCTCTCTCCCCTCCCCCAATGCAATACTTGACAACATAATTATGCTAACATCATGAAGTGTACTTACACTAGCTAAGACAGCTAGAACACACTGGGTGAGACAGCCATATGGGGCCACTGTGGGAAAGCTGGCTGTGGTTGACTCAACTCAGTGCTGCTGATTGGCATAGGAAGAGAGGTGTGTGTGTGTGTGTGTGTGTGTGTGTGTGTGTGTGTGTGTGTGTGTGTGTAAAATCATGAATTTACTTGCATTGTTGAACATATTACCTATGGCAACAGGAAACCAGAAAACAAAGCTAAAGTGGACCTGATGATAATGGCGCACGCCTTTAATCCTAGCACTCGAGAGGACAGGGGACTCTGTGAGTTTGAGGCCAGCCTGGTCTACAAAGTGTGTTCCAGGACAGCTAAAGTTACAGAGAAGCCTTGTCTCGGGGGGGGGGGGAGCTAAAGTGGTCCTTTACATGCTGGAAATAGAACCCACAATCCCCCTCTTTCACCAGAGTAAAGGCTTATTTGGAAAACACTAATAACTTTAACCAAATGGATTTGTACTGATTCAAAGCTAGCTGCCTGGAGTCTTCATGAGTGTGGTTGAATGCTGCCCTACTAGAAAAAAAAAAACAACAACAACAACAAAGGGCTGGAGAGATGGCTCAGTGGTTAAGAGCACTGCCTGCTCTTCCAAACGTCCTGAGTTCAATTCCCAGCAACTCCATGGTGGCTGACAGCCATCTGGTGCCCTCTTCTGGCCTGCAGGCGTACATGCAGACAGAATACTGAGAATACTGTATAAAAAATAAATAAATGAAAGAAAAGATAACAAAAGCCGGGCGGTGGTGGCGCACACCTTTAATCCCAGCACTTGGGAGGCAGAGGCAGGCGGATCTCTGTGAGTTCGAGACCAGCCTGGTCTACAAGAGCTAGTTCCAGGACAGGCTCCAAAACCACAGAGAAACCCTGTCTCGAAAAACAAAAAACAAACAAACAAACAAAAACAAACAAAGAAAAGACAACAAACAAACCTTGTAGAGATCTATCTGAAAGCAGTTAGGTTGATCTGTGCTTTGGAGAAAAACATTAAATAAAAAAAAAGAACTAAATAACTCTTCTGTCCAATATCCTTGCCCACTGGAGGAGGGCTGCCACGTCTGACATTTGAAGCTGCTCACTGAGGTCCCAGGGAAGACACTGACTTTGCAGCAGATCCAGGTTCTGGTTGCCATGCTATCTGCATCAGGATAGCACAAAATGGGGACTCTTGTCCGGGGGAGCCCATTTGGGAAAGTTCTAAGGCCTCCTGTGGTTTTGAGTTATTTGTCAACTCAAACTTCAGTTGAAAGAAGCAAAGGGGCTGAAACGGCTGGAGAGGCAGCAGCACTGGGCAGCACATCTAGGATTCATTATTTGAGGAAGGCAGATGCTCCTCATTGTAATCAGACATTTCTCTCCGGACCCGCTGCTCCCCACCCCAGCAGCTGCTCCCAAATTACCACACAGAGACTTGGTGTTACTTATAAAAGCTCAGGCTTATTACTAGCTCACTCTTAACACTTAAATTAACCCATAATTAGTATCTATGTTTAACCATGTGGCTTAGTACCTTCTTTCAGTATGGCATTCTCAACTAGCTTCTCTGCATTTGCCGGGGACTCCCTGACTCTGCCCTTCCTCTTCCCAGAATTCTCCTAGTCTGGTTCTCGTTATCAGTCTCTTCCTGCCCAGCTACCGGCCAATCAGCTTTTTATTTGCAAATGAGAGTAATACATATTCATAGTACAGAAAAGGGCACCAAAATCCATTCTATACTGTCTTATGTCGCTGAACACAGCACTGCTTGAGATGGCAAAGCAGTCCACCTGCTCAGTATCAACGCCTCGAATTCTCTCATTCAAGCAGCTTTGTTGCTGGTTTTGAAACAGGGCTTCATGTAGCTCCGATTGGCCTTGAATTTACTAAGAAGCCAAAAGTCACCTAAAACTCCTGATCCTCCTGTCTCCATCTCCCCAGTGCTGGAACTGCAAGCCTGTGCTGCCACCCAGGGTTTATGGGGGTTCTGGAATCTAGGGCTTCTGGCAGGCTAGACAAACACTGTGCCGCTTGAGTTTCATCCCCAGATCAAAGACTGGTTTTAAGATGCTGGATTAAATGGTGGACGTTTAGAAGCATCACCTTCCACTTATTGGTTCTCTAAGAATCATGAATCTTTCCTCTGTAGCAATTTCATGTATGCGTTTGCAGTTGTTGGATTAGCATTTGAATTCCCCATCAGACTGTGGGCTCCACAGAGTCAGATGTTCATCCCAATGGAGTTGATCCTTGCATATTTGGCTCCTGGCACACTGCCTTCCTTCCTTCCTTTCTTCCTTCCTTACTCTTTTTTTAAAGATTTAGTTATTTATTTATGTGTCTGTATGTATGTATGTTGTGTGTAGAGGAGTGTCTGTTGAAGTCATAAAAGGTATTGAATCCTCTGGAGCTAGAGTTACAGGTGATTGTGAGCCTCCTGATATGGATGGAAACTGACATTAAGTCTTAACTGCTAAGGCATCTCTCCAGCCCTCCTGTGACTTTCTAAGGAGTAAGAAGTTTAAGGGGTTGGTGTCCGGGAGAACAAGATTGTGTTGAGAGTCTGTCTCCATGTGTCCCTCAGGACTGATTGTCCTAGCTTCCTTCAGCCTATGGAACCTGGACGGCACAGAATTCGCACTGCGCCCCCTGCCTGTGGACAGGGCAGAGCCTGGCTCACACTCTGCAGAGCTGTGCAGCAGCTGTGTCCCTTCACACCGTCCTCAATTTCAACCTTGCCAGTTCCCAGTTCTGGTTCCTGATCATTCCCATTGCCCCTTCAGCCCTGGCACTGGCAATGGCGCCATACCACGCCATTAACTTTTATTTCCTTGCCCTTGGCCACATCTCAGCAAACAGTCTCTTCCTTCTAGTGTTTTCAGTGACTGAGGGTCTTCCTGTCAGGACCCTGGCCGCTGCAGGTGGCCTCTATCACTCATCGTAACAAGTGACTTAAAGCTATGCTTTCCACTATCCTGTGCTATACCCCTCTTTTGTTCTGATGGTTTCATGGAACCCGGACACCACCAAGCCTGTGTGGCTTACTGTTCTTTCCTTTGCTAACCAAAGGACTAAAAAAAAAAAAAAAAAAAAAAAAAAAAGCATCAGGAAGGCCTGAAAATGTAGCTCAGTTGGCAGAGTGCTTGCTTTGCCTGAACCCTGGGTTCAGTTCTCAGAACCACATAAACCAGGTGTTTTGTTTTATCCATGTAATTCCAGCAACTTAGAAGGTAGAAACAGGAAGATCTGAAGCTGAAGGTCATCTTCAGCTACACGATGAACTCAAGGAGGTATACCTAGACTACATGACACATCCCCATTGCCTAAAAAAGCACCGTTAATAGTAATGATTAAAGATGTTAGCCAGGGTATTCATATATGTGTGTGTGTGTATACATACATATATATACACATATATATTTGTGTGTGATTATTATATATATTATATATATCGTATATATGTATATACATATATATGATAAAACCTTCTGGTTATATCATCCTTCTAGGTTCTATCATCCTAATTTTACCCAAATAACCCATTTTAAATCCGACCTAATGTTCTTGTGCTGTTTTAGCAAAATACAAAGACTGGATGACTGATACACAACAGAAACTTATCTTTCACAGTTTTAGAGAGTGGGTGGGAGGTCTATCAACAGGATGTGGCAAATTCAGAGACAAGTGAGGCCACACTCTACCTCACAATGAAGCCTTAAACACTGCACCTTCTCATAGCGAAAGCCAAAGGGCAGGGAACCTGCGGCCTTTTATAAAGTCTCTGATCCTGTTCATGACTTAATCTTAAACTCAAATTCCCAGCTTGCAAAGATATTGAATTGGGGATTATGTTTCAACAGGAATTTTGGAGGCCCTACTAACAGTTCTATCTCTTTCCAGAACTCCTCCCCAAGGACAACCTTTTCACCTTCTAATCTCTCTGAAGAAATCACCTGCCCTCTAGACAGCTGCTCTAGCCATTAATTCAATCTCCCTTCATATAGCACGCACACACACATGTTCTCTCTCTCTCTCTCTCTCTCTCTCTCTCCTCTCTCTCTCTCTCTCTCTCTCTCTCTTACACACACACACACACACATACACACACAAACACGACTTCTGACACTACCTCTCCTTTCATAAGTCTCTCCCTATGTTCTGTTTCAGTGAACACTAAGAGGGTTCAGCAGTAACTATTAATAACACTAATGTTATCATGGCTCCAGAAGTATTTTCTATATCCTTTTCACCAAATCAGTGAGGATTGTTTTGAAAGCAAGACTGCAAAAGGCAAATCTTTTTCCCACGGGGGAACTTGGGGAAAAAGGAAGATTGGGATAAAGGAAGGTTGGATAGGGGAGCACGGAAGCACAATTCTTAGTTAAGGGAGCCACCTTAGGGTTGGCAAAGACTTGAACCTA
>NC_022011.1:2400235-2421401 GCF_000317375.1 Microtus ochrogaster
TTTTTTTTCCTTTTCTCAATAAAAAAAAAGAATTAAAAAAAATCTTTTTCCCATAAGAAAGTCACGTGGGGGTTGGAGAGATGACTCAGCTGTTAAGAATGTTTGCGAAGACCAGAGGTCAGGCCCCAGAACTTTTATAACAAACCAAGAGTTCTGCAGACACCTAAACCCCAGCTCCGGGGGGGGGGGGGAGGGCTGAAATAAGGAGATCTTTGGGGGCTACCTGGCTTTTAGCCTAGCAAATAAGATCAGGCAAATACCCTACTTCAAAGGTCGAGGTAAATCGTGAGTGAGAGGAAGACATCAGACTCCACCCTCTGCCTCTACATATGTACAAATGCACACTCACCTGCACACGCATGCACATTTATACATACATTAATTCATACGTATATTTTAATTTGACTAAAGAAATGTGTACTCATTGCAAAAACAATCAGACGTTTTAGAAATGCATTACCAGTGCTGGAGAGATGGCTCAGTGGTTTAAGAGCACTGGCTGCTCTTCCAGAGGACCCAGGTTCAATTCCCAGCACCTGCATGGTGGCTCACAGCCATCAGTAACTGCAGTCCCAGGGAACCCAATGCCCACTTCTGACCTCCACAGGCACAAGGCACTCAGGCAATGCACACACATACATAAAGGTAATATACATAAAAATTTTAAAGTGTAGGTAAAACAATGTACCACTTACAAAATCAAAAGTCCCCTTTGGATTTATCACTTCTTCAACTTGGGAAATATTTATCAAGATCTTTTTCTTTGCATGTACTAACCGAAACTATCTTTTCCTTTTTGTATATATAGCAGTTTTTGATTGGAAAAGTTTCTAAAAAATATGTCAAATAAGCATATGAAATGATGTAAGCTAGTACAAAAAATGGAACAAGGCCACAATGTCTACCACAGCCAGATGATTGGCAGTGATTAATACTGGCGGCCTCGGCCACCCAAACTGTCAGCCAGGATTAGAAGAAGACGTAACTTTCCCACAGGGCTGGTGGAATGTTGTGGTTATTTTTCTCTTTTTGGGGGGTGGTCAGTTTGAGACAGGATTTTTCTGTGTAGCCCTGGCTGTCCAGGAACTTACTCTGTAGAACAGACTGGCCTCAAATGACAGATCCACCTGCCTCTGACTCCTGAGTGCTGGGATTAAAGGCATGTGCCACCACCGCCAGGCTGTTTTTTTGTTTGTTTGTTTTGTTTTGCCTCTTTTACTCTTTGGCTCACTCTTTTGCGGGGCCTACCACCGAGCTCCCAAATAATCACACACATGAGTCTTATTCTTTCTTATGAATGCCTGGCCTTAGCTAGGCTTATTTCTAGCCAGCTTTTCTTAAATTATCCCATCTTTCTTTTGCCTCTGGGCTTTTATATTTATCCTATATATCTTTCTTTACTCTTACTCTGTGGTTTGCTGTGGAGTCCTCCCTCTTCTCTCACTCCTTGATTCTCTCTTCCCTCATTCCTCCTTTTTTATTTTCTCTGCCTGGCAGCCCCGCCTATTCTTTCTCCTGCCTTGCTATTGGCCATTCAGCTATTTATTAGACCAATCAGGTGTTTTAGACAGGCAAAGCAACACAGCTTCACAGACTTAAACAAAAGCAATATAAAAGAATGCAACACATCTTTGCATCATTAAACAAATGTTCCCACAGCACAAACAAACATAACACATCTTAAAATAATATTCCACAAAAGTGGAGAGTAAAGTGGCACAGCCCCAAACTAGAGGAAATGCAAACATCCATCAAGAGGCAAAGAAGACAAGTTGTGGTAGATCCATACAGTGCTGCACAGCTCCACAACAAGGAGGAGTCATTGATACAGCAGGGATATTCTGCTAAGTCAAAGGAGCTGAGTGAGAAGAGGATTCCCTGCATCTTTCCATGTACATAAAACTCTAGAACTGATGAGCAGTGGCTGAGAGCAGATCACTGATGGATTGCCTGGCTAGAAGAGAGAAACACATGATCGTGCGTGGGCAGGTGTGACTTGAGAGTGGATATCTATTTCCACTACCTTGATTGTGGTTCCATAGGTGTAAAGATGGCCAAAAACTTACCATACGTTCTCTTCAAAAATATGCCATGTAGTGTGCATTGGACAGATGATTGACTGAGCAAGTAAGAGCACTTGCTGCTCTTGCAGAGAACCTTGGTTTGGTTCCTGGTACCATAGGGCAGCTTATTATCGTCTGTGAAAATTAGTTCCAGGAAATCCGACACCTTATGCCTTCCATGGGCACCAAGCACATATATGATATAAGCATTCAACTAAAATACTCATACACATACACTAAAATGAATACAAATACCTTTTTTTAAAATATTTATTTATTATGTATACAATATTCTGTGTGTATGCCTGCAGGCCAGAAGAGGGCACCAGACCCCATTACAGATGGTTGTGAGCCACCATGTGGTTGCTGGGAATTGAACTCAGGACCATTTGGAAGAGCAGGCAATGCTCTTAACCTCTGAGCCATCTCTCCAGCCCCCTACAAATACCTTTTAAGAGGCAGTGATGGAGCACAACTTTAATCCTAGCACTCGGGAGGCAGAGGTAGGTAGATCTCTGTGAGTTCGAGCCCAACCTGGTCTACAAAGCGAGTTCCAGTATAGCTAGAGCTATAACACAGAGAAACCCTGTCTCAAAAAAACAAAACAGAATCATCATCGTCATCATCATCATCTTTTTTAGAGCACCATGAAAGGCTGATAGTGTAGGCCTGTGGTAGACCACCCTGCCCAGACACCATTCAGTGACTCATTTGTCACTGCTCCTCCTGGTCACCCCTTTCCTTGATCAGCCCCTAATAATCAAATTACAAATTTGTCATAAAAACCATTCAAAGTTGTTGCAGTTAAGGCTAGTGAGATACCTCATGTGGCAAAGAACCTCCCGCACAAGCATAAGGACCTGAGTTCAATCCCCAGCAGCCACGTAAAAGGTTGAGCTTCATGGCCACTCCTGCCTGTGTGATGTGGGAGTGTCATATATCAATCTGTTGATTTTATTGGTTAAGTAATAAACAAACTGCTTGGGCTTATAGCTTAAAACATAGGTGGGAGGAGTAAACAGAACAGAATGCTGGGAGGAAGAGGAAGTGAGCTCAGACTGACAGCTCTGCTCTCTGGAGCAGAGACGCCATGCTGCCCACTCCCGGGCAGACACACGTGATGAAGCTCCGACCCAGGATGGACGTAGGCTAGAATCTTCCCGGTAAGACCGGTGCTACAGTTTATTAGAAATGGGTTGATCGGGATATCAGAATTAGCCAGTAAGGGCTAGAGCTAATGGGCCAAGCAGTGTTTAAATTAATACAATCTGTGTGTTGTTATTTCAGGGCATAAGCTAGCCAAGCGGCTGGGGTGCTGGGGACGCAGCCCCACCGCTCATATTACTACACTTGTGATCCTAGGGCTGGAATGACAGAGAAAGGAGGAAGCCAACTTAGCTGGGTTGTGGAGTTCCAGATTCAGGGAGCGACCCTGTCGAGCAGCAAAGCCTGAAGTTTACCTCTGGCCTCCATGTGTACAGAGGTGCACAGGTAAACAAAGGTACTTAGGTACCCAAAATATGTGTGGCAAAGGAGATTCCTAATCTAAAATTCACTAGGGAGATAAAAGGCATGAGAATTTGACATGATTCAAAAGATGTCAGTTTGGGACAAGCAATTGATATTTTTCAGACTTGACTGCACACTTCCTGTTTCTGCCGTATGTGCAGAGGAAATGGCCACCATGTTGGTTGTGTCATTCACTAGTTGTGGCAACATGGGATTTTTTTTTCTTTTTGAAAAATCTGGGCCAATAAAATGGAGATTGTCATGCTTACTGGAAGGTACGATGGATTGTTGTAAATATCATTTAAGGCAACAGATGGAAGGTACTTTTCATGGAAGAGGCTTTCAAAATGTGTTAGCTCTCCACCTGACACACAATGGGAACACAATTTTCTGTGAAAGAATTCAAAATACTATCACATACATTATATTTGTCATTGATCACACAGTGGCAGCATTATCAGCAGTGATACCAAGAGAAGGCAAATGATTTGAAAAGCTGAGATTGGTCAGGTCATGGGAAAGGCCGACCTTGCTGTCCCCTACAGGAAAATAATCAAGTGAATTAAAGAATTTCCTCCCTGCTTCTAGGGGTCCTTTGGTTTCATTTGCAACTGAACATGGTCTAGTGGCTAGACAAAACTAAGCCAGCTGATTCCGCAGCAGCTAGAGGAGGCTAGTCACAAAGTCATTAATCCTGAGAGCCTGGGCAAATGCCCTGACCTCCTCTGCCTCAGCTAAACCCACAGCAACAAAGTTCCCTACACTGCAGTCAGATTCCATGGCCCTGAGAGTGAAGTATCTCTAGAGGGACCCAGGCATATTAGAAGAAAGGAAGGAGAGAGCAGGGGGAGGGAAGGAGGGGAAAGGAAGGAAGAAGATGTACAACAATTTCTCTTGCAAAAAACAACTCTTACATCGAATGGGATAAGAGATATTTTATTCTAGAGCCAAATATGAGTGACCATGGCCTATAAACAGAGATTTAAGTTAGCATAAATTCCATGTCCCAACATGGTAACAGTTCCATGAAGTTGTATAGTAACAGAACAAAGAAAATTATAACTCAAGACACATTGGTGGAAATGTCAGGAAGTCAGGTGACAGAAAAAACATGGATGTCTCCGCTAGTGGCCTTGGATGCTATCTGATGGCGGCGTGCTTAGCCTTTTGGTTGGAGACAGCTAGGGTTCTGTTTGCACATTCCAAAGGATTTACCTAATGATCACAAGGCCTTAGGTCACACGCAGAAAAAGGCAATACGTGGCTACTAAGGAGGCTGAAGATGACCCAAGGTAACTCGGGTCCGGATTTGCAGCATTCCATTCGCTCTGAGCCTTGCAGAAGGTTCTGTGGTAGGTGTGGTTCTTTCCAGGGATTTTAGTTCACAGAAGGAGAGGAGGAAGAAAACGAAGAAAGGGAAGGGGAGGGGAGAATAAAGAAGTCTTTCCCACATGACCCTGAGCACAGATAGACACTGCTGCTTGACTTCGACATCCAAACATCAGAACCAGAAAGCTGGCAATTTCCCTACATCCCTTGCACTATTTAGCCTTAGTTTCCGCTATGCTGAGCAGAACTGTAAATTGTAATGTCTGTGGAGAGAGAAAAGTGAGTTTAAGATCTTCCTTACACACATGGAAGAACAGTCTTTACTCCTAACTCTTATCACGTGTGGGATGGAGAGCAGGCTCAGCTTTCCTGGGGATCTAACACCCAAGGATCTAATGCCACCTAAAGGCAATGGGGGCAAAGTGCAAAAAAAAAGGGGGGGGGGAGATAGGAAGAAAGGAAGGGAGGGAAGGAGAGAGGAAGGGAGGGAGGAAAGGAGGGAGGGAGGGAAAACTTTCCCATTTGGATACAGAAAGATGTTTTTGGTTTAACATATTCTTGTATTAATTCCATACATCTGTTGTGCTACTTAGGTGTTTTTGTCAACTTGACGTACACTCCAGTCACATGGGAAGAGAGGTCCTTACCTGGCAAACCTGTCTCCAGCAGTTTGACCTATAGGCACATCTGTAGGGCATTTTCTTGACTGACTGATGTGGAAGAGCCCAGCCCACTGTGGGCAATATCACCCCTGGAAGGTGTTGCTGGGAGCCCAAGAAAGCAGGCTGAGCAAGATATGAGGAGCAAGATATGAGAAGCAGCACCCCTCCATGCCTCTGCTTCAGCTCCTGCCTCCAGGTCCCTGACTTCTCTCAGTGATGAGCTGAGATCAGGATGTGTGAGCCAAATACACCCTTTCCTACCCAGGTTGGTTCTTGATCATAGTAATAGAACCTATTGACAATATTATTTCAAAAATCAATTCCATTGTCAACATAAAAAAAATTAAAACACAAGAAACTACTCAGGAGGGGTGTGTGTGTGTATGTGTGTGTGTACCCATACACCATGTAAGAGTATTGTTGGCATCTAGAAAATGATACCTGAAAGACTGGCATTGACACGCTGAAAGGTCTTGGAAGCTGCTCAGATCCAAGGTCGCTCTGACCTTTCCTGGTATCTTCTACCCTGCAGCGTGGGGAGTAGCTTTCTGAAAACTCCCTTATCTGCCTGATGAGATAGGCCCAAATAGGAACACAATCACCTTCAGGATTCTTACTGAAGCTTCATTAACCAGCAAAGATAAAGTTATCACGTGAAGAAATCCTGACAGCCGAGCACCTTGCTCAGAGCCCAGGAAACCACCGTCCCAGGCCTCTGTCTGCTTTCCTGGTCACATTCACGATACTTGAAACACAACATACTGTGTCCTCAAAACTGTCTCCGTCCTGCTTCCTCTCCTCACGACCCATATTACCTTCTTCTTGTTTATTTGGCTTTGTTTGTTTCTTTGAAATAGGGTCTCACTATGTAGCTCTGGCTGGCCCCTTGAACCCACAAAGATCCACCTGCTTCTGCCTCCCGGGTGCTGTGGTTAAAGATGTGTGCCATCATAGCCGGGCGATGGTGGCGCATGCCTTTAATCCCAGCACAAAGTAGGCTCAGTGGGTCAGTTTATTTACTACTTACTTATGGTTTTTTTATATTTATTTATTGAGCAGGGCTTCTCTGTGTAGCCCTGGTTGTCTGGAACTTGGTCTGTAGACCAGGCTGGCCTCAAACTCACAGACTCACCTGCCTGTCTCCCCTGGAATTAAAGACATGTGCCACCATGACAGGCCACTGGAGGAATCATTAACGTCAGGAGTGGGAAGAGGGTGGGGTGTCTGAGAAGAGCTGGGGAGGACTGGAGGTGAAGATGAGCAAATGTATTTATAAAATTCTCAAAAAATTAACAAAATATTATATATTTTTTAAAACCTTCGGTGATAGATAGCCAAATTATAGAAGCAACTCAAACGTTCACTGCCTGGTTGGATGAGGTGTGGCCCATGTGTATATACAATGAGCAGTACTCAGCCAGGGAAAGGATGGAAAGCGGGCTGGGCAGGGGCTCAGTGCGCTCTGGTGCAAACATGAAGTCCTAAATCTGAATCCCAATACCTATGTAAAAAGCTGGGCATGGCATTGTCCACTTGTAACCCCAGTGTTTGGTGTTCAGAGACTAGTGAACACCCCCAGGGCTTACTGGCAGAGGCAGGTAGGTCGCTGTGAATTCTAGGCCAGCCTGGGCTCACAGAGAAATCCTGTCTCAAAGAGTCCATGAATGTCATTGAGAAAGACTCCCAACATTTACCTCTACATCTGCTAGAGGAATCCTCCCAATATTAGCCACTATTTCCACATGTATACACGTGTTTTCACACACACAGAGATATGGAAAATTTTTATTTTGACACTGGGTTTCTCTGTGTAACCCTGGCCTGGCTGTCCTGGAACTCATTGGCCTCAAATTCATACTCACCTGTCTCTGTCTCCTGAGTGCTAGGATTAAAGACGTGCACCACCACAGCCCAGCTGGAAAAAAAAAATCTAAAAGAAGAAAATTCTAATGTGTGTCACAGTATAAATAAAACTGGAAGACATTAAGCGGTAAAAGAAGCCAAATAGACTGTGGTTGTACTTAGATACACAGAAAACATAAATTTATAGAAAAGAGAGTGAACGGCGCCTGAGCGGGAAGACCGTCAGTCTGTAATGTTTTCAGTTGCTCGGGAAACGGATGGTGGTGACGCTCACACCACGTCGTGAATGTACTCCAATGCCGCAGAACAGCACACCTTAGAGGCTAAAACAGCACATTTTCTGCCATGCATATCTTTAGCACAATAAAAAACAAACAAAATAAGCAACAAGCCCCCTCTCCACTGGCGGGAAAAAGTTGGGTCGCCAGACTGAGAGACAGGCATTTCCGGAAAGTGACGTGGCAACGCGTGGCTCAAGGATTTCAAAGTTTATGTACTTTCTGCTTGTGTATGTGTGTGGTGTGCCTGCGACTTGTATGTTTGGCAGGTGTATGTGTGCATGCATGCGTAGGCTTGAAGCTGCCAGATGACATCTTCCTTCATCTCTCTCCACTATCTTCAGGAGCAGAGTGTTGGTGCACTGTGTGTGTCCACAGCCTTGTCTCGGATCAGCGTGACTACTTGTCTGATGGGTTTCCTCGGGGCAAGACACCCGTGGAAACGGATTCTCACTTGGCAAGGACCAGTAGTCCACTGGACAGGGTAGGAATCTGTTAAATTCGTGTAGCTTGCGGGCTTTTTTCTCTCTCATCATATTGGTGATTCTTTGGGCGGTTTTTAGTTTTATTTTGTCAGCACATGTACATCAAACTGCAATTTTCTCTGAAAATTCTGGGGGTTTGTTTTGGTTTTTTAAATATTTTCCCCTAAGATTCAAAGGGAGCTAATGCTTCTCAAATCTCTTACCTGAAATTACTCACTACAAGGCCTGCGTCTGGGAACTTTTCTGGTTCAACAGAGACATTAGGCACGTCTGAGAACACAACGCTTGGAACAGTAACCCTGCCTCACAGTCTGGAAAGGGAGTAAGGCATGCAGACACAGATAGGGAAAAGCCTCAGGAACACACTTAGTGCCAACTGTGGAGAGGAAGTCCCCCGGGGCACAAAGCATACAGAATCAATAACAGGATACAGTATGATCCAGTGGAAAAAAAAACACAATGTTATATACGGGATGGAAAAAGAGTGCCTGCCTTTTGTAGAGAGATTGAGACGTGGGGCCCTCTTGTAAAAAAGAAAACTGTATAAAAAACGTATCTCACAGACATAAAAAATAGTTTGGGTTTAAATATTGTTGTCCTTAAAGCATTGTACTAATGTCTATTACTTTTTAACTTTGTAACCACAAGTAGCTGCCTGCCGACAGTGCTGCCAGAGCAGGGTGTGTCTGACTCAATATTTAGTTAAACCTGCAAAAACACTGAACTCTTTGTCTAGAATAAGGTTATATAGGGGATGCGAAAGTGTATTTGGGGAAACAAAGGGAAGCAACGGAGGCTTTTATAATGATTACGATGTATTTCTTTAATAGTATGTATTTCTTAAAAGTAAAAAAAAAGAGACAATAATAAAACTATTCATGTCAGCCTCTGGAAAAAAAACTCAAGATATAAATGCAGATGGCTCGAGCTATTCAGGGCCACTAGGGTGCAATCCACCAGAATTTTTCCTTGCGGCTGACATCCCTTCCCCATCTCAGGACCTGAACCCCAGCTGAGGCTGGGCCACAACAGAGTCTCCTCTGAACCTGAGACTTGCTGATTCCAGTCCTATTAACCGCCTTGCCCTGGCGACCCCAAGTGCTGAAATTTCAGACAGCCCCAAGCCCATCCAGCATTCTCCATGGAGCTGGTGATTCAAATTTCAGGGCTCACTCCTGTGCACTAAGTTCTTGGTCTGCTTAGCCACCTCTGCCCCAGATGTTTTCATCTTTTGACTAATTAATCGTCTATCTAGGTCTCTATCCAAAATATGTATAACAGAACAACATCCAGAGAATTACACACAAGAATATCACCAAGGGAAACTGTCCACAAATCTATAACAGGGAGCTATAAAATTGTACAGAGTCATCTAGATTGGTACACAGTAATTGTCGCATACATTTTTCTGAAGAGTAAGAGTGTGCACCATTAGGTGATACAAGGGAGATCTCTATTTTATAAACATTTTGCAAATCTCCCTAACTATTAAGTGACAAAATGTGCATCTATATTTTCAACTATTTCTGAATGATGGGAGTTGAGATCATCTGAATACATTTCATAAGACTTTCTTATTGAAGCAAAGCCTCATAGCCACGTTAGACTAATGACCAAAACTACATTTTTATCTTAACTTACTAAAAATTTTGTTGAGAATGTTAAAAATTTTAAGGTGTAAGCCAGGCTGGCAGCGGCAGCAGGGAGATACATGCAGTCTACTGGCAGCCTGAGGAACCACTCTGACAGTACTGTGTCCTTGTTGTTCTGCAGAAAAGAATTTCAGGGCAGTTCTGGGTGACAAGAGTTGTCAGATGGATTAAACACAGGTAAAAGGGCTGGAGATACAACTCAGTCGGCAGAGCACTTGCCTGGCATGCATCGGGAGCTGCAGTTAAATTGGAAGAGCACTTGACTGGCATGCACAGGATGATGCAGTTAAGTCGGCAGAGCACTTGCCTGGCATGCATCGGGAGCTGCAGTTAAGTCGGCAGAGCACGTGCCTGGCACCCAAGGTGTTGGTTTCAATTGTAAGCGTTGCTGGAAGAGGATGGGGTGGCACACCTGTAAGCCCAAGCACTGGGAAGGTGAAGGCAGGAGCACCAGAAATCAAGGTCACCCAGTAAGACAGAGAACAGCCTAGGACACAGAAGACCTCATCTCAAACAAACAAACGTGAACAAAAGGACCAGGAGATATAGTAGCAGGCCAGTAAAGTGATCAGCAGGTAACCATGTCTACTGCCAAGGCTGGCAACTTCAGTGCCTTTCCCAGAACCCACGAGGTGGAATGAGAGGAATGATTCCTGCGAGAAAACACGCGCATGCGCACACAAGTGAAGGTGCTAAGAATGAAAGTTTTAAAGAGACAGTGTATGCTTTAATCCGAGGCAAGTGCCCAGAAAGACAGAGCAGGAGGAAGAGAGCAATAGCACATTCTCAGGGCATGGGCCAGGCTGCTCAAGACATTTGCACCTTAAGTGTTTGATTGGTTGGTTTTGGTTTTTTGAAACAGGGTTTCTCTGTGTAGCCCTGGCTGTCCTGAAACTCCTCTGTAGACCAGGCTGGCCTCGATCTCAGAGACACACCTGCCTCTGTCTGACGGGGGCTGGGATTAAAGGCGTGGACCACCAAGTGTTTTATCGGTAGCTACACACTAGATTCTGGGGCTTGTGAAGTTCCCCTGCTCAGAAGCTGCTATCTACAGCTGAATTCAAAGTAAGGTACAACTTTAAAACCAAGTGCAGAACCATGGTTTACTTATTTCTCTTCTCTTAAAGAATTTCCTTTTCGAATGAAATTGTAAGGTGGTATTGTGAGGTGCACTGCTCGGGATTAGAGCTGGGAGAAGAATCCTGTGACAGTTAGATTCAAAGGTCACAGACAGCCTGGCTTCGTAAGCAGAATCCGTCCATTACTGTAAACACGTGTGTGAGACATCTCTTGGAGAAGGGAAGGTTGTTTCTCCAGATCTTAGTTTTGTTAAAATGATTGACTCTGTGTAGCCACTGGGAAGCACAAACTATTACAGATTCTAGAGTGAGGGGATTTGTTCCCTTCTTCTTTAGATTTTCCCTGCCCTTCTATCCCGTCTCAAGGTTTGGGGAGGCCTGTAATCCTGGAACAGGGCCAGCGGAGGCTGCAGGATTGCAAATGAGTACGGTCTCTGAGACGCTATGTCAGGAAACAGGGAGAACAGTGCTGGAGAAGTGAATGAGCATTAAGGGATGTCCTGAAGTTTCCACATGTTGATGAGTCCTGGTTTGGCTTCCAGTGTAGGAACACAAGGTCTTTGGATGTCTATAGTGGGGACACTCAGGAGGCAGAAGTAGAAGGGTCTCTGTGAGCAGCAGACCAGCCTGGTCTACACAGAAAAACTGTCTCAAAATAAAAATAAGAACAAAACCCCCCAAAAAACTTAAAATGATAAAAGAGCTGGGTGTGGTAGTTCACACCTTTAATCCCAGCACTCAAGAGGCAGAGATTTCAGTGAGATTAAGGCCAGCCTGGTCTACATTGTGAGTTCTAGGACAGCCAGGGCTGTTACACCAAGAAACCCTGACTCAAAACCACCCAACCCCCCAAAAAATCCACACCTTCACAATCCTCCCTATTTGTGAGAGTAGAAATGTAGTGTGCTCTTCATAGAGGAAGTAAAATTTACAACTGTCTGTCCAGATACCCTCAATCATATTGGCCCCTAATGGCATGGCGTAGCTTTTAGATAGGTGTACTGCTTTTCCTGTTGCTGTTGGCAACAGGAGACAGAGCCCCTGTGTGTAGCCTGAGGAGTTCTATTCTGATCGAGCTAGATTTACACTGCAGACAAGAGTTTCAAGACGGGTCAGTAGGAAGCAGAATTGGGGTGCATTAAAGTGTTACTGTGCACTGGTTTCTCAGGAAGGGGAAGTAATATCTTAACAATTGCTGTACATGATTTTCTCAGAAAGGGGAACTAATATCTTAACAATTGCTGTATATGATTTTCTCAGGAAGGGGAAGTAAGTATCTTAACAATGGCTGCACATATGATTTTTGTGGTTTTTTTGAAGTTACATTGCTCAATGGATGTAATTTGCAGCCATGTCCAAATATTATTCAAAGTTTTAAAAGTATGTATGAGCCAGGTGTTGAAGCACATACCTTTACTCCCAGACAGAGGCAAGCAGATCTCTGGGAGTTCGAAGCCAGTTTAGTCAACAAAGCAAGTTCCAGGACAGTCAGGGCTAAACAGAGAAACTCTGTCTCTTTTTCTCCAGGAAAAAGAAAAATATGTGTGTGTATATATATATAAATTGGACTTGGAAGTGGCACACACCTGTAATTCCAGCTCTGGGAAGGCTAAATCTAGGCTATATAGCAAGACCTGTTTCAAAAAACTAAACAAAGGGGTTGAAGAGATGGCTCAGCAGTTAAGAGCACTTACTGCTCTTGCAGAGGACCTGGTTCAATTCTCAGAACCAACATGGTGGCTTGCAACCATCTCTAACTCCAGTTCTGGGGTCTCACGCCCTCATGTGGCCTCTGTGGGTACAGCATGCACATGGTACACAGGCATAGATGCTGGCGAGACACTTATACACACAAAATGAAAATAAATAAGCCTTTAAAAAGCAAAATAAAGGAAAAATTGAAGAAAACCTAAGTAAAAAATATAAACTAGTTTACCTATTCTTAAAACATTCTCTTTTGTAAATGAAATTGAGTGGTAGTTTAGGAAGGTCACTGCCCAGGTTTACATCGAGAGAGGCATGCCAATGAGGTTAAACTCAAAGGTCAAGCATCTTTTGCCTTGGTGCTGTTTTAATGCTCTTGTTGGAGATACCTCTTAGAAAAAGATAAGTATTGTATCCATGTAAGCAATACACCCTATTCTTTCTTTCTTCCCCCAGCTTGTATCAAAATTCCTGACTCTCAGTCAGCAAGAAACACAAGCCATCCCCTGCGGTCAAGGACTTTCCTTACCCTTTAATTTACCCCTGTCTGCTCTGCATTACTCTGGCCTGAGATGAATCCCAGGAGACTTGTAAAATCATGGTTGTGTACCGTTCACTCATGATGGTCACCTAAGGAGGTCAGGTGATGGCTTTACTTGGAAGGCATGCATCCCCAAACTCCCCTCATGCCGTCACCTCAAGACAGCTGGAGGAGACATTTTTGGCAACCTCAGAATCCTCACGTGGGATTGATAAGGCAGAGTGTGTGGAACAAAAGCTAACATTTAACTCGGCTTTTTCTTCTCCATCCAGGTGTCTCATGGCAAAAACCAATCCCTATAGTCACAGGGATGGAGTCTATAACTGAACTCAGAGACGGAGGACATTCCTAAATAAAGCCATTGTTGAGGGCCCAACCTCCAGCTGAAAAAGCAATGCTAGGCCAACTAACATAGGCTACACCTGGGGATAAGGGGGCAGGAACTTGAGTTACCTGAAAGCAGAGAGACACTGCTGAGGCCTTTCTACCATAGAGCAAATTAATTTCACATTTCAGCTGTGCAGAGCCCTTGGTACTGACAGAGAGTCTCCATCTGTGGGCTTTAAGAAGGTCTACTTAATAGCACAGTATTCCACACAAAATATTGCATTTGAAACAATTTTCTAGAAAAAAAGGAGCAATTTCTCACATTAGTGGAACTTACTAATCTCACTACATAAATCATCAGTCAAAAACAACTGGCCTAACAGAATGGAGGAATGGCTTCCTGAAAATGCAGTATGGCAGCAGCATCTGTGATGGAGCATGTGGCTGTCTGAAACAGCCTCACTGTGTGGAGCTCTCTTTCTGCCATTAACATAAAACATGGGGCAGCCCTAGTGACAGAAACCAACACAGCCACTCTCATAATCAGCAACCATCTCTCCAAGATTCTTCTTTTAGGACTGGAGAGATGGCTCAGCGGTTAAGACCATTGACTGTTCTTCCAGAGAACCTGGGTTCAATTCCCAGCATCCACATGGTAGCTCACAATTGTCTATAACTCCAGTTCCAGGGAATCCGACACCCTCATGGGGTGGGAAGTCCTTCTATATATGTTTACTTTTATTGGTTAATGAATAAGGAAGCTGCTTTGGCCTGCAGCAGGGAAGAATAGAGCTAGGCGGGGAAAACTAAACTGAATGCTGGGAGAAAGAAGGTGGAGTCAGGGAATCCATGTAGTTGCCGAAGGAGACAGATGTTTGGGAACTTTACTGGTAAACCACAAGCCTTGTGGTAAAATATAAGATAATAGAAATGGGTTAACTTAAGATGTAAGAGTTATTTAATAAGAATCTTAAGCTAATAGGCCAAGCAATGTTGCAATTAATATAGTTTCTGTGTGATTATTTCGGGTCTGAGCAGCTGGGGATGAACAAGCAGTCTTGACTAGAGAATTGGTGCCAACATGGGCAACTACATCCATGTAAAACCTGAGAGAGCTTAAAAAGGAATTCTAGACACACACAAAAAACAGAGTTTAGCTCAGCTTCTTGTTAACCATGTTTTTCCCCCCTGAATGGGATCTGTTTGCTGGGAGCAAGCAGAGGTGCCACAGTTTCTTTGAGAGAAGGCTTACTGGCTCAGCATAAGAAACAGCAGGTTCCTGGTTCATGCTGGCAGCATGAATTCTGGCTTTTTCAGGGAGCCCCAACACATGAATGGGGTTTGTGGGCAGCATGCCACAAGTTACTTGGTGGTAGCATGGACAACTGCTTTTCAGAGTTGAGGTGCTGAGCACAGTTCCCACCCAGTGGCCCCAGAGCTGGCGGTAAGGTACCTCCGCCATACTGAAAGTCTGAGAGAAGCAGAGCCAGCATCAAGGCCTGTTGCAACCACACTGCTTACCATTTTAAAAGTGCTTCTGTTCAGAAAATTATTACAGACATGCAATAAAGACAAATTCAGATGGAAAAGTCCTCTAGATGGGTCACAGTGTGTTTTTAAAAAATGTACATAGGCTTGGGAGATAGAATAAAAAGAGTATAGAGAGTTATAAAAAGAAGGAAATCATTTTTAAAAAAATAAAGTCTTTAAAGAGACAGAGTACAGACAGTCATAGAGTAAAGGAGTAAAGAAAAATAAGCAACAGCTGGGCGATGGTGGCGCATGCCTTTAATCCCAGCACTCGAGAGGCAGAGGCAGGCGGATCTCTGTGAGTTCAAGACCAGCCTGGTCTACAGAGCTAGTTCCAGGACAAGCTCCAAAGCCACAGAGAAACCCTGTCTTGAAAAACCAAAAAAAAAAAAAAAAAAAAGGCAACATAAAGATGGAATATACACAAAGAGTCTGGATTATGCATATTATTGTGTTTTCTTTGAATTTTTGACAGTGAAAGAGATAAATACAAAGACATTTCATTCTACATGCTGTTAAGCTAAACCAACGATTATAGTTTAAAGATATCTTGACTTGAAAATTTGGGTCTAAGGATATGTTGCTTTGGAAAAATGGTTTTGCTTTTGTTTCCATAGAAAATGAAAACCCGTGGATTCCTTCCAGACTAATGTGATTTTATGGACCAGACCCCCCCCCCAAAAGTCTTCATGAATGCCCAAATATTTTGCTCAAACAAAAAGCAGTAAGCAATTTGGAGAGAACTATGCCCAAATTCCCAAATATTGTTTATAAATGTTTGTTTACATTTAAAGGGGGATATGCTATAGAGATGAATACTTTGCATCGGTATGGATCTTGGTTTATTGATTCAAATTAAAGGTCAATTTTGTTATATGTCTATATCTGCTCTTGATTAAGGGGGATCTGACACTCTATTCTGTCTTCCATGGGCATTGCATCCATGTGCACAAATTCATATACACACATACATATACTTAGTTCTTGAAGAATGTTGAACCCAGAGGCTCAGGCTAGTCACATTAAACTGGAACCAGAGAAAGTGTTTGTGAAACTCATTTAAAAATGTCATGTATAATTAAGAAATACAGGTTAATAGATAGTCGTATATAATAGTCAAGCTTGTCATGTTAGTTAGGTTTTCTAGATGTGCAGAGATATATTTCAGATGGATAGTTATTCTTCAAACCTTTCAAAAACTAACAGAATATGGCATTTAAAATGGTTTAAGAACTTAGGACTTTTCATGACAATGAGACACATCTGCTCTGACAGCATCAATCTACTTCAAGAGGATAATGGGCATCAAAGGGCTCTTTATGGAGTTTGCTAGCCATTTGGGTGAGAAACTGCCCTTGCCTAGACTGCTTGATGGTATGCTGTATGAACTGGACATGCAGGATCCACAGGAAAATGACTGCTGAACTTGCCTAAAAATGAGACAGCCTTTTGGTGTTCCTGCTTCATGAATGAGTCTGCCAAACATTCTACTGGACACAGAAGAAAGTGACTGACAAACTGCCAATATATGTGAAACTGTCTTTGAAATTTCCTGTTTCATGGAAAAGTCTGACAGATACTATGGACCTGTAGACTGAAGATGGGTGTCCCAATGTTACAGAAGAACTTTGGGTGACTGTCCAGGCAGCAAGATATCTCTGTCATTTCTAGAGTTTTGGAAGTTGTTTACAATGCTCTCCTGTTAACTTAGGTAATATTATATCCTTCTGGAGTCTTTGACGGAGTTGAAGAATAGATAGTTATAGTTTTCCTTAGTTATGATAAAAGATAAAGTAGATATAAATATTGTAACTGTAATTCTTGCCTGATGCCTGTTTTGTTATATGTAATTTTACTATGTTAAACTTAAAAGCTTGGTTTTCATTTAGACATAAAAGGGAAAATGGTGTGGAAAGTCCTGCTATATATGTGTTGCTTTTATTGGTTAATGAATAAAAAAGCTGCTTTGACCTGTGGCAGGGCAGGATAGAGCTATGCAGTGTGTATGCGAGGGGGGACTAAACTGAATGCTGGGAGAAAGAAGGCAGAGTCAGGGAAGTCATATAGCTGCTGAAGGAAACAGACACCCAGGAACTTTACCAGTAAACCATGAGCCTCGTGGTAAATATAAAATAATAGAAATGTGTTAACTTAAGATGTAAGAGTTAGTTAATAAGAATTTTAAGCTAATAGGCCAAGCAATGTGGCAATTAGTATAGTTTCAGTGTAATTATTTCAGGCCTTGGTGGCCAGGAATAAATGAGCAGTCTCCGTCTATACCTTCACACAGACATTTATGCAAGCAAAACACAATCAATGCTTGTAAAATATAAATAAATTAAATGTGTGTTTACTGCTCTTGCAGAGAACCCGAGTTCAGTTCCCATAATGTAGGTCAGCTCATAGATGACTATATTTCAACCTTGGGCTCCAGGGAATCTGACATCCTATTCTGTCTTCCATGGGCATTGCAACCACATGCACAAATTCACATACATATACTTAGTTCTTGAGGAATGTTGAACCCAGAAGCTCAGGCTAGTCCCATTAGGTTGGAACCAGAGAAAGTGGCTATAGAGAGAACATCAGTAGTTGAAGGCCAGCTTTGGCTACACATAGAGTTTGACGATATCCTGGGCTACATAAGGCTCAAAAAAGCAAAAGTAAAAATTAAAAATAAATTACAATGAATTTGGGTGTTGCTGATTTGTTTATATTTAGTTAATCAGCATTGTCTGGTCCCAGACATTTGATGCTTTTCAAATATATTTACACTTTAAATTCAAAGTTAAGCCCTGGCAAAACTAAGTAAAACTTGAACTTCTCAAGACTCAAGTCCAGAGAACCTAAAAAGTTTTAAATCTGCACATGACCCAAAGCTGATGTTTTCACATGTGGTTCTAGAATTCTTTTTTTTTTTTTTTTTTGATTTTTTCGAGACAGGGTTTTTCCGTAGCTTTTGGTTCCTGTCCTGGAACTAGCTCTTGTAGACCAGGCTGGCCAACCATGTCACCAAAGAAGACAGCGATGTTTTTCTTCTGATGGTTAATTCTGTTCTTGATGAAGGTTTCTATTTAATCACAAATCATATTTAATAACTTGTGACTTTGAACAGATGGCCTCAAGATTATACCACATTGGAATGCAAGACTGCAGCCAATGTACTTGGCCTCTTCGTTCTGAAACATTTTTCACTGATCAAATGAGATAACCAGTCATCAAATAACACAGACACATTTACCCTCACTTATCCAATTAGAGTGTTCAGCCAAAGGTCCTTGAAAAACTCACAGTATTTACTGAAAAGAGAAGAGGCCTGCTGAATGACAGTAATTAAACACAAACTTCTGAGTCGGTGAGACCTGAGTGTCCTGGGTCTTGTCCCTAGTTATGTTATCTTGAGTCTCTCTCTGTAACATGAGATAATAATACGAAATTGTGAGGTCTGGTGATGAAATATATATAAAAGGCTGGCACATAAGTCAAGGAGCCACTTGACACATAGTGGATGGTCACTGCGCCACTACTGCAATAGATTCTCCAAGTTCCCTTTACTGAGGTAAAAGTCTGGGTTTGACTGCTTTGGTTTTTGTCATGTAGCCCAGAATACATTTGAACTTGTTATGTTCTGAAGCTGGCTTTGAACTTCTGGTCCCTCCTGCCTTTGCTTCCCCTTGTGTGACCAGTGTGCTGGCCTCAAAAGTCTTCTATACAAGATGAAAGGTGGAAATGGATGTTCTAGAGTGTGGATAAAAATCATGAAAGCGCCGGTGGGATAATGACCAGTCTTGTTCACCTGTATTGTGCAATGAGAGTGGTATGTCAGAAGTGCAGATAAACACATGTATGTCATTCACAAAGTCAGAATTTAATAGCAATGAATTCATAAGCTGCATTGGTTTTGTTGACTATGACTAACCAGTTAATCCTGATTTCCCTTGATACTGTGGTCACTAGCAAACACATTTTTTTTTATTCCACTCCTAATTGCTATCGTTAACTCTCAGGTCACATGGTATATGTCATACAATGTCTACAAAAGGTAAAAAGAGACTGCAGAGAGAACTGATTATATGGCTGTGTGTGTTAAGGAGCCTGCTGTGAGCTCACAACTATCTGCAACTTTAGTTCCAGGGGATCTGACACCTTTACACCAATGCACATAAAAGAGATTTAAATAAACTTTTTAGAAAAAAAAATTCTTAAGGAAAAAAGGAGGCTTCTGCCAAGCCTGATAACCGGAGTTCAATTCCCAGGATCCACATGATAGAATGAGAGAATAGACTTGAGCATTCATTCTCTGAGCTCTGTGTGCATTCTGCACCATGCTGTTGTATACTAAATTCCTACCAGATAAAACTTTCCAACTTGCAGGATGTTCCAAAGAGAGGTAAAACATTACATCCTATAGGAAACTCATTAAAGCTCAGGAAATTAAAACAAACAAACAAACAAACAAACAAACTCAAGGCCTCAGGAAATCTCTGGAATCAACCAGATGAACCAGGCCTTTTCTTCCCCCCCCCAAAAAAAAAATTGTTGAAAGAGAGTTGCTGACCAGTGGGACAGCTTGGAAGAAGCAGCTCAGCCAAATTGCCTCCACAGGGCTCAGACCAAACCAGCTACAGGGAAAGGAATGTTAATCCCACTGATTGAGAATAAGAGTACTACCAGGATTGAAAACCAATTTGAAGCAAGCATAAATTAAATACTGGCCAGGAGGATGGGCTCTGGCTACGACCATCACTAGTTTCACAGAAAATATGGCCCCAAATCACGTTTTGCAAGGGCTTAAGAAGGAAAACCCATAATTCTTTGCACTTCCTATCTGGTCCAAACAGGGGCAAGCATAACCCTGATGTATTTCCTGCCTCCATACCTCCCACCCACATGTGATCAAGCACATCGGGTACAGATGGGTCAAACAAACTTGTTTAGGGGAGTGAAAACATGTGACTTTCTATCTCCTATAAACAGTCGCCTCTGGAATTTCAGGGATATCTGTCCTTGGGCAAGGGCTTACAGATCAAAGACAAACAACTGTTTCATGGATCTCTAAGGCATAGTAATTAAAACTTAAGATGTAACTTTGGCTCTCCCTTTCCCCCTTGAGTTGTATCATGAGTCAAATCCTTGACTCTGAAATGGATATCTAATAACTAGCAGATTCTAATAGTACACAAACAGGAATTATCATTTAGTTAAGGCATCAATGATGTAAGAGCCAACAGTGATTAGCAGAAGCCCAAGGTTCCATGATGGTTGACATCAGAGTTATTATCTAGAAGGAAATAAGAATAGTTACCAATTACTTACTTCATCTTAGGTCATGAGGATTTTTTTAGTATAGCAAGATTATTTTTAATGATTCCTGCATGGTTTATATAGAAACAACAATTTTCTCTTAAAGTTATACAATAAGATCTCTGTTTTATACAGAGCGGGTTGAGTGCTTTATCATAACCCATAGAACTATTTCAGCTAATGAATCTGCCTGTTAATAAATTTGGGTCTATTTGGTTTTGAGAAGTTCCTTTCCTGGTATGCCAATGGGCACTATAAATAGCTATTTGTGTTCCCTATGCCAGGGCGTTTCCTTTTGATGTAACATTCCAGCCTGTTGGGGGGATAGGGGTGATGTACTCTCTTCTGTAACTACTTCCTGCTGAAACTAGGACACTGTTGTCAGGGTCCAGGAAGGTTAGAATGCTAACTAAAGGCAAGGAGGAAATACGAGCAATGGGGCATTCATCAGAAGCATCCGGTTTGCTGATCTAGCTAAAGAGACAGGGAACATTCACATAGGGTAGACTGGTCCACATCAGCTTTCAGCAAGTCCAGGACTTGCAGTCATTTGGAGTGGGTTATAGGAGCGACTGATGCTTGGGTGTTGGAGTCGTAAGTCACAAGCAATGCCACACCAGTTGGGAATTATGATTAATAAGATGGTATTTATTTAAAGGGGGAAACTTACAGATCACAGCCCTCTGCACAACCAGGAAGCAAGTCTAGTCGCCAGCGGAGCAGGGAGAGCGCGGGGGGGAGGGAAGTCGCTGCTTTTTTAAAGGGAGAGAGAGACCATGCCCCAATGGGCTGGTATCTCAGCAGCTATAGGCTGGAGGAGCGGGAGGACCTCCCGCAACA
>NC_022011.1:2426991-2429303 GCF_000317375.1 Microtus ochrogaster
GTCCTTATCATTTCCTTTACATAGGCATTGTGCAAGCCAAAATTAACAACAGCTTGCTTAATTTCTTTCAGATCATTCATTGCTATTGGTGTCCATCTAGCTTCTCTGACTCCCTTTGAGCCTTTAGAAGTTGACGCTTTGTCAGAATGGGCTGGTATCTCAGCAGCTATAGGCTGGAGGAGCGGGAGGACCTCCCGCAACAGGGTGTGTCTGTCAACCAAGTGGAAATCTGCTGAGACAGATATAGACTAGGGACAGAAGTTAAAATTTAGGAATTTAAAGGAAAATATTACACTTGGAATTTTCAGGTCCATAGTCCTAGTAATTGGCAAAGGCGAGGAGTCCCAAGATCAGGAGAGAGAGAAATATCATCCTCAGGAACAGACAAGTGGGGAAACTTTGTTTTTACTTATTTGGAGTCCTTTTGACTATGAGAGGAGGATCCAAGTCTTATGACTCCCTAGATTCTCTGAAACCTGCATGATTTTTTCAGTTTATGAAAAGACATAAAAGTTTTAGGCATGTTAGCATTACCACTGAAATCTACATTGTAGAAAGAACAAGTAAGACAGATGAAGTAGACTCACACCTTTGAGACCTAGCAAAAGCTATAGATTTGGGTGTTTTTAACATGAACATTTTTAGCATGAACATTTTTTCTTCTGTCCAGAGAGCTAGATATAGATTGGACAGAGACGTCTTTAGCCTGATGGGACGCACCTTTAAGTCTATATTTAGAAGACAACCCAAACAAATCTAAAATCTCAAGCCTGTGACTGAACAGTAAGTCATCAGTGCTCTGCCAGCTTATCAGAAATCTATTGATCAATGTTAAAACTCTGAACTTTTAGTTTACTAATAGTTACACTATTAGTGTAACCATAGCATAGAAGGGGAAAGGAATCTAAAATGTTTCACACACCTTAATCATTTATTTATACTTTTACAACTTGCATTTATAAGCCTTAAATCATTTCTGAGACCTTCAGAATGTATTTAAGCATTCACATCCTTAGACCTTTATATATCTTAGTCCCTCAGAACTTACATAGACTTTCATATCTTAGAACATTTTCTTTTCTTTCCATCTAATAATTTACCAGAGATGCAAGTATTTATTACTGAAAACAATCATTCAAATCATTTTCCTTCAGTGAAATGTTATATATTAAGTCATTTTCTCTTTTAGTATGAAGCCTGTTAGCAAGACAAACCTGTCTGCATTTTCTCTACAGGAGACATAGTAGCTCTAGAAAGGGCCAGGCTTGATTTTTACATAGGAAATGAGCTAGCAAGCTGGCTGCAGCCTAGGGAAGAACCTGGTTGCCTGCTGCTGGCTAATCTGACAACGTTAGAGTTAGTCTAGCCATCAATACCATCGGAGGATAAATTATAATGGGAAGTATAATCCAAATGGCCTATGTATCAGTTAAGATGACAGAGACTAGACCATTACCTAGATGGTCATGCCAGGCTCCTGTGGTCTCCATGGCATTGGAGGCAGAGGTACCAGGCAAGACATCAATCTTCAGCCACCAGACCCAAAAGGTGAGAGGTTTTCTTGTGGAGGAGGAACATGGTTGGGGGTGGGGGGATTAACCTTACTTTGTCTAGGCAAAGTGGGGCAATCAACTCTCCGGTGTCCTGCCTGTCCAAAATTTGGGCCAGGTCTTGGCAGCAGGTACAGCCAAGTGGGTCATGTGACCACAATCCAGGTAGAGTCATTGCGCTGCCCTGTCATCTTCTTTGGAGACCTAGGGTTAATTGCTAGGAGCTGGGGATCTCTGTCGTAAGATTTTTCCATTAACCATTTTAAATGCGATATTCATCAGATCTCTGAAAAGTTTGAGGACCATTATCTATTAAGTATTTCTGAGGTAAGCAAACAGGTTTAACCTTGAAAACACATATAGGCTGAATAGAGCTTTTCCTATAATTAGTCCCCATTAATACTTAGCATGACTATAAGAACAGTTCTGAACACATTAAAGAATTTTATCATTTATAAGGTGTCTAATTTATATTTCTTTTTTTTCATTGTTTGTTATCTTTTATTTAAAACTATCTTCGATTGTGGTTCATGTACATTGCTTTGTGACTGATCATCAGGTAGCAAGCTATTTCTCCTCTTCCTTTCCTTCTCTTTCTATTCTTGCTCCCTTCTTTCCTCCCTCTTTCTTCCCTCCTTCCCCCTTTCTCATTTTCTTCCTCCCTCCTGTCCTTAATTCTTTCTTTTTTCTTTTATTTTTTTTAATTTATTTATTTATTAAGGATTTCTGCCTCCTCCCTGCCACCGCCTCCCATTTCCCTCC
>NC_022011.1:2435204-2439727 GCF_000317375.1 Microtus ochrogaster
CTAGCTCTTGTAGACCAGGCTGGTCTCGAACTCACAGAGATCCACCTGCCTCTGCCTCCCGAGTGCTGGGATTAAAGGCGTGCGCCACCATCGCCTGGCACTTGCTAGCTTTTGTAAGACTAGGGCTTACAGGTGTAGGGCTCGTGAGCAGGGACTGGGGGAGCCTAAAGGCTAGTATTGCCCTTGATGAGTTAATAGCCACCACAGTCATAAGTCAATGGAAGGGCCACATGTTCCTTTTGCCAGAGATAAGGAGAATGATTTCCTTTTTAGCAAGCAGGAACTTTCTTCAAACTCCCGAGAGAATGGGGGCTAAATGTCTGACCTTGGGAAAAGGACTTTGTAACTTTATCCCTGTGTTAAGTTTGAGCCTTAAAAATAACAATTTCTCAATTCAAGCTTCTTTTAGTATCAAAATAAAAACTTTTACTCATAAACATAGTCCGCAGAGACATATATAACAGATTCTTATATGACTCGGTTTATCAAAATGTCTTAAGCTTAACAAAGTTAGCAAAGGTAAGGAGGCTAGACAGACATTACTAAGCATGAATAGACCTTAGGTAAAGAGACATTCTCTGAGCCGGTAGTTCTCAACTTTCCCAATGCTTTGGCCCTCCAATACAGTCCCCATGTTGCGGTGAGCCCCCAACCACAAAACCATTCCCATTGATATTTTACACTACAATTTTGTCACTGTTATGAATCTCTTTTGTTTTTGGTTGTAAGTCTAGTCTTTAATGGCTGAGCCATCTCTCCAGTCCAGTTGTTATGAATCTCAATGCAAACATCCAACAGGCAACAGGCAGGTGGTTCTAAATTACTTCTGTAAAAAGGTCTTTCAACCCCCAGAAGGTCAAAACTTAAAGTTTGAGAAGCTGTTCCAACTTCTTTGCCAGACTGCTTAGGTCATGTCATTCTGCATCATAAGATAGGAACACCCCAATTTCTGGAGTAATATTTGGTGCTCATAGCTGTGACCTTAATTTTTAACCTTATTTATTTTTAAGTTTAAACATTAATGGTATAAAACATTTTATTAACTTAAAATGTCCAATAACCTTATAAATTTAAATATTTTTAAAATTTTTCCTTTAAAATGTCAAAGTTTTTTAATTTAAATTTTCTTTAAACCTCAAAAATTTCCTCTTAAAAAAGTTTAAAGTCTCTCAACTGTGTCCTCCTGCAAATATCAAACTAAAGTACCTTTTTTTTTTTTTTGGATTTTCGAAACAGGGTTTCTTTGTAGCTTTTGATTCCTGTCCTGGAACTAGCTCTTGTAGACCACGCTGGCCTCAAACTCACAGCTAAAGTACCTTTTTTATTTCAAGAGGGACGATATAAGTCACAGCCACAATCTGCATAAGACAAAGCCAAGCTCCAACAGTGTGAACAATTCAAAGTCCATTATTGAATGAATCCTACTCAGTCACAATCCTTTAGGTTTTCTCGAGGTGCTTGGATCATCTTTTTTTGGCCCCACACTTTGCAGCATAAACATAGCCTGCCTTCTGATCCCACCCTGCTCCATTTCATTGTGACTGGTGTTTTTGGTGACTATCACATGTCACCAGCATTTCCAAAACTGGGTCATCTTTAGGAATGCCAGCCCTAGCACACATTGCCAGGCCTCAGTTGTTCCCCATGATCCCTTCATATCTTTCCTTCCTTGTTCTTTTTTTCCCCTTTGGTCAGGGTTTCTCTATATAACAGTCCTGGCTGTCCTGGAACTTGCTCTGTAGACCAGGCTGGCCTTGAACTCACTGAGATCCACCTGACTCTGTTCTTGAGTGCTAGGATTAAAGGCGCATGCCACCACCCAGCTACCCCTTCATATCTTAAAACCAAAGGCACTTAAAATAAAAGGCACTTGGGTGACTCCCATTGTTACAAAGTTTAGCTGCCAGTGCAAGGTAAATTCTTGGATATGAATGAATGTGCAACTTTAATAACTTATTAAACAAGTATTATTTTTAAATTCCGTCTTTTGTAAACTTTGTTTTTAGGACAGGACAGGCAGGAATTATCATACAAAAATCCACTCTTATCTGAAGATGGAAGTTTCTGTCTTGCTTGGTCCCACAGCCATTCAGTCCCATAGAAACACACAAAGGTTTATATTAATTATAAACTGTTTGGCCTATTAGCTCAGACTTATATTAACTAGCTCTTATAACTTAAATTAACTCCTAATTTTTATCTAAATTTAGTCACGTGGCTTGGTACCTTTTCTCAGTGCAGCATCCTCATCTTGCTTCCTCTGCATCTGACTGGGGACTAACGCTGCCTTCCTCTTCCCAGAATTCTCCTCATCTCATCAGACCACTTATACTTCCTACCTGATACTGGCCAATCAGCCTTTTAGTAAACCAATATGAGTTACAAATCTTTACAGTGAAAAAAGCATTATCCCACAGCACTAATATTTAGAAATATTTAGAGACCCATTACTGCCTCCTTGGTAGGCCTATTTACCTTTAATCACGATGGTGGTGAGGTCACGTGGCATCAGTCTCCTCCAACCATAGCAAAGTAGGTTGCCAGCCATGTGGCTGCCCAAAATTGAAGTCACATGACATCCACCCCCTCCAACCCTATCAAAGCTTGCTGCCAGATACATGGCTGCCTAAAGATGGGGGCAAAGTACATGTTGCTTATATCCCAAAATGGAACCATGCCATATGCTTACATGTTAAACTATCAACTACCAGTTTTAACCTTTTTCATAGGTATTACAGATTTTTAACCAAATCCAACAAAATAAGCTTATAAATCTTGAAGTACAGGATGTTCACATATACCAAGTCTAATTTTTCTGGCTGTTCTGCTTTGCTTTCTTTTCCCTGTCACTGTGCTAGGCGGTCCAGACTGGCAAAGGACCTAAAGGAAACTTTATTTGGGTGTAGAGAAGGGGGAAGCCATAACCCAACTCTAGAGCCAACTTTCCAGTAAAATAGAACAGCAAAACACAACATTAAAGACACCCAAAAAGACATCCCAACTCCTGTTAACTTATATCCAATGGCCAGAGAGCTCAGATATAAATTCTGAGCCCTGGCCATAGAAGCTGCTATGTGACTTCTGGCTGGCAGACACAAAGACAGCAAAGATATTGGACCCATTTTGTCTTAGCTCCATGCTTACAACAAAACTTTTGGACACACCAGAAAACTCAGACAAGACTTTTCAACAAGACAAAAATGCAACAAAACTCACAGAAACACCAGAAAACAGAGACAAAACTTTCCGTGGGAAACAAAACAAAACCTTTTCAAACAGAACCAGATTGGGGGGACAACTTCTCACTATATGTCCTGGATGGGAGAAGAGTGGGGTCCCACAGAACCCCCTCCACTTCCCAGAGAAGGATCCCACAGAACAGAACCAGACTCTAACTCACTAGAAGACCTTCAGAGATATTTGCTGCTTTTCCAGGCATGGCAGTTCACCCAATAGTCCACAAACTGAAAGCAGCCTCAGAGCCTTGGAACATCTCAAGGCCTATGCCTCCTGAAGTGGACCCTCAGTCCTGGAGTTTCAGAGTGAAGGTCCAGTTTTACAATTTGGGTGGGTGGTCTGTATCTTGCTAAATATGCTAATCCCACCAATCGAAAGTAATGCTGCTATCACAATTTTAAAACACACTTGAAGCAAGTTTTAATTAAATACTGGCCAGGAGGATGGGCTCTGGCCAGGTCCATCTCTAGTTTCCCAGAAAACATGGCCCCAAATCACATTTTGCAAGGGCTTAAGAAGGAAAACCCATAATTCATTGCATTTCCCATCAGGTCCAATCAGGGGCAAGCATACATGTTGACATATTTCCTGCCTATGTACTTCTGTGATCAAGTATATCTAATGGGTCAAACCAACGTGTTTGGGGGAGTAGATAGCATGTGAGTTGTTATCTATCATAAACAATAGTCTCCAACACTTCAGAAACTATCTGTTTTTGGACAAGGGTCTTGCAGAGAAGAGCCATTTTGTTTCATGGATCTAGAAGGTATAGTAATTAAAACTTAAAATGATTCTTTGACTCTCAGAAGAGGCATCAGCTGAGTTCCTGGCTGAGCCACAGTCTAGCCAAGCTACCTAAAGGGCACTGTTCTTTGGCCAGTTCAGCTCCTACAAGTCAAACAGTGCCCTCCAGGTTCCTCTTTCATGAGCTCCCTCTTGTTTTGGGGTTTACTGTTCCTGATGCAGCTTCATTGAGTCATTCTTGCTTCTACAAGCAACCTCTCACCCATATTCCCATGAGTAACCCCAATAAAACTCTTGGTCCACCAAGTTGGACTGTGTGATATCCTTACTTTGGTCTGTGCTTGGTTGGTTCCCTATCTGGGATGAGTTGACATTTGTTCGTGTCTTCCAAAAATAGTGTCCCAATGAGGGCTGCTGAGAAGCCAAGGACAATGGCACTGGGTTTTGATCCTACTTCTAGTTCTGGCTTTGTGGGGGCCTAGCCAGTTTGGATGTTCACCTTCCTAGACCAGGATGGAGGGGGGAGGACTTCGGACTTTCCA
>NC_022011.1:2439862-2442869 GCF_000317375.1 Microtus ochrogaster
TAATTAATTAACACACAAAAAAAATAGTGTCCCACAGTACACACACACACACACACACACACAAATAAATAAATACATGCAATTTGTTGTTGGTAGTGTTCAAAGAGGCCTCACTGGAGGCAGAGGCGGAGTTGACCCATGGACACAAAGAGAGTCGCTGAAGGTGGTTAGGTAAGATGTTAAATAGAATCCAGTTGGATTGCTGCTGGAGACCCGCAAGTTTCTGGTTCAAAGTAACTTGCATTTGTGTGTATAATGGTGCCAACTGCCAGCTTGTTGTTGAGGTCCCTGCAAATGCTGTGGCTGTCAGAGTGACAAATGGTCGGAGTTAAAAAGGAAATCCATTCAACACAGCTCAGAGGCTGGTGTGGTTCAGACTTTTGGAGTCTGCCACCAGCAGTTTACTGTGGACAAATTAAAATACAGAACAACTCTGGAAAGAAGTTTCCTGGTAACATCATCTCAATCCCTTGTGCACAGTAAAACTGAAGGCAACATCATCTCAATCCCTTGTGCACAATAAAACTGAAGGCACCACCACATCAAAACTCTTCCACAAAGTAAGTGTGATCTACACCATGAAGACGGGTTTCATAGCTTAAGGGCCCAGGATTTTGTGTGGTCTCAGTCATCCAGATGACTCAGAAGTCACCAGGCTATAAAGTACATGCAACATCTCCACTAAGGATGGGTTCTATTGATCGAGAAACAAATCTAAAGATAAAAGTCTAAGGAAGGAGAGTCTGCGACAAACATAATAGTCTGGGGATTCACATGTGGCCTGACCCTACAGATAGCATAACTCACCAGGCTATTAACAGCATCCACTCCCAGCCTCCTGGGGAAAGCAGGTACACACGCTTCTTCTGTGGAAGAGACAAGCCTTCCTGATTAGCACTCCTGGTTTCCCAGTACTCATCTGTGAGCACAAAGACCTTGTGCCCCGTACAGACAGCCTCTACCGTTTGTAAAATCGAGTCACCCAGGCAAAGCACAGCTGAAAACAGTGTCTGATCCAATACGGAGTGCCTTAGAGCAGTGTGCAAAAACTGTTCGGGTCGGCTTCATTACAACTTATTTTATTTGTTCTTTTAGTAGTGCATTTATATGACTCAAAATTCGAAAATACTTAAAATATATGTATAGTAAAATACGAAGGCTAAAGGGAGCCCCTCCTAGTCCCATACAACATATGCAGTTCCACTCCACACAGGGAAAACAAGGAGCACACTACGCTAAGTCCTGTCAAAGATACTGTACACACCATCCCATACACTTTGCTTTCCCTGTGCATGTAATATACTTTATATATCATGTTACACCAAAATGGCCACAGTATTCCATATTTTATTTAACCTGTCTCTTTTT
Source organism: Microtus ochrogaster (assembly GCF_000317375.1). Lineage (NCBI taxonomy): Eukaryota > Metazoa > Chordata > Mammalia > Rodentia > Cricetidae > Microtus > Microtus ochrogaster. The sequence goes on from NC_022011.1 coordinate 2,441,231, forward strand.
ATACTTTATTTAACCTGTCCCATTCTATACTTTGTTTAATCTGCCCCTTATTAATAGAAAATTGTGCCGTTAGTGGGGCCACAAGCCTTTAATCCCAGCACTTAGAAGGCAGAGGCAGGCGGATCTCCATAGTTTGAGGCCAGACTGGTCTACAGAGTGAGTTTCAGTACAGGCAGGGCTACACAGAGAAACCCTGTCTCACAAAAAAAAGGGGGGAAAGGAAAAAGAAGAAAGAGAAAGAAAAAGAAAATTAAAAAAAAACTGACGGTAGTTTGAATGAGAACGGTCCCATAAACTCAAGTATTTGAGTGCTTGCTTGGTCCCCAGTTAATAGACTGTTCGGGATTAGGAGGTGTGGCCTTGTCAGAGATGTGTCACTGAGGGTGGGCTTTGAGGTTTCAAAAGTCCACACCAAGATTAGCGTCTCCCACTCTTTCCCTCCCTCTCCCTCGCTCCCTCTCTCTTCCCCCCTCTCTTCTCTCTCCTCCCTCTCTCTCCCTCCTTCCTTCTTTCTCTCCTCTCTCTCTCTCTCTCTCTCTCTCTCTCTCTCTCTCTCTCTCTCCCCTCTCTCTCCCTACTCCCCCCCTTCTCCCTCCTCCCCCTCTTACTGCCTGCTGCCCATAGATAAGGAGTAAGCTCTCAGCTACTGCTCCAGGGTCATGCATGCCTACTGCCATGCTCCTTGCCATGATGATAATAGCTAGCCCTCTCAAACTGTAAGTGAGATCCTAATTAACTGCTTTCTTTTTAGGTTGCCTTGGTCATGGTGTCTCGTCACAGCCATAGAAAATTAACTGAATCTGGGGCTAGCAAGATGATTGATTCAGCGGACAAAGGCACTTGCTGCCGAGAGCCTGGTGCTCGGGCTCGCTCTTCTGTTGCTGTGAGAAAACACTGACCAACACCTACCTGAGGGCAGGAGAGTGTCTATTTGACTTACTGTTTGCAGTTCATCATCTAGGGCAGCCAAGACCGGAAGTCAGGGCAAGACCTGAAGTGGAGGCCACAAAGGACTGCCACCTAACTTGCTCATTTGTCCGTCTTTCTAGAGATGGTTCTGCCCACAGTGGGTTGGGTCCCCCTAAATCAGTTAACCATTAAGAAAACACTCACAGACATGGACCAATCTGATGAAAACAATTTTTCATTTGTATCAGGTCGACAACAACAGAGTTAGTCATCACACCTGAAAACCCTGAGTTTGAACTTCAGAACGCACCTGGTGGAAGAAGAGACAATCCCTGTGGACTGTCCTCTGGTCCACACGTGCGCCATAGCACAAACAACTAAATACTAAACATTTCTATTGTAATGTTTTCCATTACAAATAATATTACAACAAAATGCCTTCATCTATACATGATGTAGTGTGTGTGTGTGTGTGTGTGTTTGCTGTACTTATCTATAGGATGAAATACGTATGTGTGTGTAATAAACTCTAAGAAAAAAAACCTGCCAGTTTAAAGAGTATGTTTTTCTGTAATTTTGATGGTGATTCATAAATTCTTCTCAATAGAGGTTAAACCATTTTATTTTCTAATAGTATATCTGAATTTTTTTAATTTATTTATTTATTTTTTTTTATTAAGAAAGAAAAAAAAATTTCCGCCTCCTCCCAGCCTCCCACTCCTCCCACTCT
>NC_022011.1:2443959-2448794 GCF_000317375.1 Microtus ochrogaster
GTTCTGGCTATTACAAATAATGCTGCTATGAACATAGTTGAACAAATGCCCCTGTCATATGATCGGGCATCTCTTGGGTATACTCCCAAGAGTGGTATTATCTAAAACCTGCCAGTTTAAAGAGTATGTTTTTCTGTAATTTTGATGGTGATTCATAAATTCTTCTCAATAGAGGTTGAACCATTTTATTTTCTAATAGATAGTATATCTGAATTTTTTTAAAAAAAGTTTTTTGAGGACTAATAAAGCCCGAAGTTCTCAGCAAGCGCAATTGTCCCTAAATCTCACAGGGATCCCTGGAAGTTCATGTCAGTTTTGTAGTGGTAAGCTCTATACGGAAGGAGCCCTCAGAGACGTTTCTTTGGGTCTCCATGGCAACACTTACCTACTTAGAAGCAGCCTCAAATTATTGTTCCTAGGTTACAAGAGTAAAATCTCAGGATTAAAACATTCTTCCCACTCCATGTTTTAAACAGGCAAGAGATGAAAAAACGCCGTGTAGGAACACAGTGGTACCCACTGTGCTGCAGGTGTTTCAGGGTCGCCCAACTTAGGCAGCAGTGTGTGTTTGAGGTTCGTTTCCTGGTGTCTGAAGCTGACTTCAGTTAGTCCCTTTGTCAGTTTGTTTTCCTTCTCGGAAAAATACACAGAAGGTATAGGGAGGAGGTGAGGTGTTGTGAGTTTGCCTTCAATCACTAGCTTGCCCCTTTAGCACAGAACTTGGTTTCTGGCATGACACTTTGTACCTTAGGTGTGTTTGTAGTTTATTTTACAGCTAATTGGGATTATAGAAACCTGTTTTATGTACAGGGATTCCCTCATCTCTTCCTCAATGCTCCCCATGGAACACTGGGATTACAGACATTATGGAGAAAAAATTTACAATTCCACATGGAGAAGAAGCACACATGATTTCAGAAGGAAAATAACACAACTAGAAGCTGTCTTGGGGTTTCTATTGCTACAGTGAAGCACCATGACCAAATAGGAAATTTGGGAGCAAAGGGTTTATTCGGTTTACACTTCCACATTGTTGTTCATCATCAAAGGAAGTCGGGACAGGAGCTCAAACAGGGCAGAAACCTGGAGGCAGGAGCTAATGCAGAGGTCATGGAGGGGTGCCGCTTACTGACTTCCTTCACGTGGCTTATTCAGCCTGCTTTCTTATAGAGCCCAGGACCGCCAGCCCAGGGATGGCTCCACCCTGTCCCACTGATCACTGATTGAGAAAATGCTTTACAGCTGGATCTTATGGAGGCATTTTCTCAGCGGAGGTTCCTGTTATAGTTTTGGTCCCTTTAAGAGACAAGCCACACCCATTCCCCTCCCCATCAGCTGAGGCAGGCTGATCTTCAGCTTCCAGCCTGAGCTCATTCTCTTTTTCATCTTCCTCTCAGAGAGGCAGCTTCACTTCTGCCTCCCTCCCCACTTCTCTGCTTCCCCCTTCTCTGTCTCTTTCTCCTCTTCTCTCTCTCTCTCTCTCTCTGTCCCCCCTTCCCCCCTTCCCCCTTCCTCCTCCATAACCCCCTGAATAAACATTCAACCTCACCCTGCATGTCGTGTCTATCCATGTCTCTGTCTTCTGCCCACCCGCCATGTGTCTCCCTGCCTGGGACCAGCCATTGCTCAGGGACCAGCAGCCAACTCTGCCTGGGGCCCACTGCCTGATGCCACATAGCCTGCCACCACTGCTCTGGAACCAGCCAGCCGTCTCTGCCTGGGACTGGCTGCTCCCAGGGCCCGCTGCCTGCCACCACATGGCCTGCCACCACCATTTGGGACCTACAGCATTTCTGCTGCCTACTGCCGCGGGATCTTGCAGCATTTTTTAAAAAAGAATAACAGTTCCTTCCTCTCTGATGACTCTAGCGCATGTCAAGTTGACATAAAACCAGATAGTACACGTAGCACTATTAATAAAAACCCAGAGACAGATATTGGGGTTCAACATGAAGGTCAGAAAAGCGAAAGAGCCAGCCATGGGTTCTTACCTCTACCTCAATCTGGAATGGCGATCCTACCTCCAGGAATCCTCAGAATGAGACTGTGTCTGAGAGCTGTCTCCTCCCATCTTATATTCCTCTCTAGAACTGGGATTAAAGGCATGTACCATGACTGCCCAGTTTCTATGGCAACTAGTGTGGCTATTGGGATTAAAGGTGTGAGTCACCACTGCCTGGTCTGTAAGACTGACCAGTGGGGCTGTTTTACTCTCTGGTCTTCAGGCAAGCTTTATTTATTAAAATACAAATGAAATATCACTACAAGTACATAAGCACTCATGTTTGTCAACTAGTGTTGAAGCTGAAGTTCTGGAAGTTTGACAAGATCCAAGGTCTGAAAGAATGGATTAGTATTCCTCTCCTTCTTCCTCACCCTCTCCTGCAACAGAATCCACACCAGCTACCTCATCATCCTCTGGGGCAGCCAAGTTCTCACAATCGTTAGAGAACTCCCTTTCCTCCATGCCTTCACCCACATGCAGTGTACAAAGGCACACCTGGTATATATCAGGTCAAACCTGTGATAAAGGCAAGCCCAGGCCTCAGCAATGGTTGTGGTCTTGCTCAGCGTGCAACAGCTCTCTGGATCTTGGCCAGGTCTCCACCAAGTACCACAGTGGGAGATTGGTAACTAATGACAACCTTGAATCCAGTGGGCACCAGGCCACTAACTGGATGCTGTGCTTGATCTAGATAATGGTAACGGCATCATTGGTATCTTTAGAAACTGGTATGGGAGGTCCTTCTGTCTATGTGCTGCTTTTATTGACTAATGAATAAAGAAACTGTCTTGGCCTGTGATAGGGCAAAAGAACAGAGCTAGGCAGGGAAAACTAAAGTAAATACCAGGAGAAAGGAGGCTGGGCAGAGTCAGAGAGACACCATGTAGCCACGCTGGAGACAGATGCCAGAACTTTAGCCAGTAAGCTACAACCATGAGGCAATACACAGATAATAGAAATGGGTTAAATTCACATGTAAGAGTTAGCCAATAAGTAGCTAGAGCTAATGGGCCAAGCAGTGATTTAATTAATACAGTTTCTGTGTGATTATTTTGGGTCTAAGCTAGCCAGGCGACTGAAAACCAACAAGCTGCTCTCTCCTCCTACAAGGAACCACATACAAGAGGCAGCAAGCCATGTATCATGGTGGGGGTGACATTTCACCATCTGGTTGCCTGGCTCAAATCAGACATTGGTGATCTCTGCTACAGAAAGCTGCTTATGGCAGGCTTTCTCAGCAGAGATGACAGGGGTATATGTGGCCAGAGGGCAGTGGATGCGAGGGTAGGGCACCAGACTGGTCTGGAATTCAGTCAGGTCTACTCTCAGGGCCCTATCAAATCTGAGGGAAGCAGTGGTGGAAGACACACTCTGACTAATAAGGTGACTAAGGTCAGTGTAGGTTGGGTGCTCAATGCCAAGGCTTCTACAATGGTTGCCATAGATGGCCTCATTGTCTACCATGAGGGTACAGTCAGAGTGCTTCAGGACCACATAAGTGATGAGGATGAAATTGCAGATCTCAGCCATAGCAATGGATACCTGAGATCTTGATAAGTAGAAAACTCCAGCTTGGACTTCTTTCCACAATCAACAGCGAGCTGCTCCATCAGCAGGGAGGTGAACCCAGAATCAGTTCCCCCACCAAAGCTGTGGAGAACCAAGAAGCCCTGAAGCCCCATGCACTGGCCAGCCAGCTTGCAAATTAGGTCCAAGACAAGGTCAATGATCTCCTTGCCAATGGTGTGGTGGCCCTGGGCAGACTTATTGGCAACATCTTCCTTGCCTGTGATAAGCTACTCAGGGTAAAAGAGCCAGTGGTGGGTACCAGTGTGAACTTTATCACTAACTGTGGGTTCCAGTCATATGAACACTGCCCAGGGCATGTGATTGCCAAGGCAAGACTTGTCACTTGGCATCTGGACATCAGGCTGGATGCCATGTTCCAGGCAGTAGAGCTCCCAGCAGGTATTGCTGATATGAACAAGAGCCTGACCGATGTGGATGAAGACACACTCATACATGGTAGCTGCAGGTAAGAAGGCTAGGGTGACAGAAGCAGACACTGGGACCCAGTTACTGTTCCCGACAGATAAGAGCTGAGGTAAGTAACACAATCATATCCAGCTTTTGTGTGGTTTCTGGGGATTCTAACTTAGGTCTTCAAGCATTCAGGGCAAGTGTTTTTATCCACCAAGTCACCTCCCCCACCTGATAAAAGTCTCTCTAAGGTGTCCTTTAAAAATATCCTAAGTGGGCTAGGCACTCCCTCAGGAGACCAGGCTGGCCTCAAACTCAGATCCTCCTACCTCTGCCTCTGCCTTGCCTCCTGAGTGGTACGAAAAGTGTGCCCCACCATGCCTGGTTCTATTTGCTGTGATTGTACAAAATTCATCTTTGAATTGTGGATAACTAAGTAATTTCTGTTAAAGTAAAGTGGAAAAATAAAATCAAAAGGGACCTACTATGTGGCAATAGCTTAAATCAGTTATTTGCTGTGCTCGAGAACAAAAATTTGAAGGTGTCAACTGTGCGTTTCATCTGTTTTTAATATTACAAAACCCAACTGCAGAGGCACTGCCCCGTTGTGTAGTCTGCACACCCACACTCCTCTCATGGTTCTCCAGCATGCATGTGTTGTAATAGGTGCGGCGGAGCTGCATTCCCAGCACCCCAGCCGCCTGGCTAGCTTATGCCCCGAAATAATTACACAGACACTGTATTCATTTAATCACTGCTTGGCCATTTCTATCTAGCCTCTTCTAGGCTAACTCTCGCACCTGGACTAGCCCATCTCTAATAATCTGCTGTAGCCCACAAGGTGGCTTAC
>NC_022011.1:2448894-2453273 GCF_000317375.1 Microtus ochrogaster
AGAGGAGAGCTGTCAAGTCTCTGAGCTCACTTCCTCTTCCTCCCAGAGTTCTGTTCTGTTTACTCCTCCCACCTATGTTTTAACCTATCAGGGCAAGCGGCTTCTTTATTTAATTAACCAATGACCTTCCTCCATCACGCATGTGCAGCTGAAATTTGAATGATAGTAAATGAGTTCTTTACAACCATAATCGTCACATTAAAACTAGTAATAACCACCTCGGCAAACACGCTTTCATGGATAATCGTTCAAAGCTGCTTAGGAGGAAAGACTGTTCCAGTAAGCAAAACAACCTTCCAAAGAAATTTTGACTGCAAGGCATGCGGATCTCTGTGAGTTCAAGGCCAGCCTGGTCTACAAGAGCTAGTTCCGGGACAGGCTCTAAAGCTACAGAGAAACCCTGTCTCAAAACCCCCAAAACAAACAAAACAAAACAAAAAACAAAAATACTATCTTTTCTCATTTTACATACCAATCCCAGTTACTACTCCCGATCCTTCTACCTTCTTCCCCACCCCACCCCCCACCCACTCCTCAGAAAGGGTAAGGCTTCCCATGGGAAGTCAACAAAATCTAACACATTGCTTTGAAGCAGGACCAAGGCCCTCCCCACTAAATGTAGGCCGAGCAAGGTATCCTTCCAAAGAAAATGGGTTCCAAAATGCCAGTAAAATCAGTAGGGATAAATCCTGGTCTTACTGCCAGAGGCCCTGCAGTCTGCTCTAGCCATATAACTGTCACCCACATTCAGAGGGCCTAGATTGGTCCTATGCTGGTTCCCTCACTGTCAAGCTGGAGTTGGTGAGCTCCCATTAGCTCAGGTCAGCTGTTTCAGTGGGTGAACCCATCATTGTCGTGACCTCTTTGCTCATGTTCTCACTCCTCCCACTCTTCACCTGGACTTTGGGAGCTCAGCCCAGTGCTCCACTGTGGATCTCTGTCTCTGCTTCCATCAGTTGCTGGATGAAGGCTCTATGGTGACATGTAAGATAGTCATCAATCTGACTACAGGGCAAGGCCAGTCCAGGCAGCCTCTCCACTATTGCTTAGGGTCTTACCTGGGGTCATCCTTGTGGATTCCTGGAAATTTCTCTAGCGCCAGGTTTCTTGCTAGCCCCATAATGGCTCCCTCAATCAAGATATCTCTTCCCTTGCTCTCCCTCTCCGTCCTTCCCCCATCTCGACTATCCTGTTTCCTCAAGTTCTCCTCCCTTTTGCCCTTCTTCTCTCTTCCCCTTCCTCTCTCCCTTTTCCCCTACTTCCATGCTCCCAATTTTCTCAGGAGATCTTGTCTATCTCCCCTTCCCAGGGAGATCTATATTTGATGACTTTTGAGGCTGCTCCACCAAAAGGAATTCAAGCCTGGCACAGCAAACCTGGCTATGGGGCCTGTAAGAAGGGTGGCCTCAGGATCTATTGGGGAGCCTACAGACACTGTTGTGCTAAATGGCCATGCTGTCAAATTGCCTTCCAAGTCTTTCTGTTTACACCCATAGATTACTTCTGCTCTCAGCCCCCGTCAGAGAAGGTTCTGTGTCAGCCGGCAGCAGTCAGTGCAGAGATTAATAACTTGTCAGAGTGCAGAGAATAAACGGCTGTTGTCTGCTCAGCCCTAAAGAAGACATCTGTATTAGCCCAGGGCTCAGGGAGCCTGGCGTAAGAGGAGACAAAAAGAACGTCAAAGGCAGAGAAGAGGGAAGAGTGCTGTGAGTTGCTCTTTTCTGGGTCCTCTGGACTCAGCAGGACTGTTGTGGACTCATAGTAACCATAGCACCTCATGAGACCTGCTCAAGACCACTCTCAGTGACATCACAGATGGCGAAGGTGCTCACGAGATCCCCACCCTCTGTGTAAGTTATTGGCAGTTAATTTTTGCTGCTAGGGCGTGGGGGGTGTCAGTTTTTCAGTGGTGTAGACACAGGCAAATACGTGCCAACAAATAACCTCACACCCCTGCTGATGTCAGCCAGCTTAACTAACTCAACAGCGCTCTCTCTCTCTCTCTCTCTCTCTCTCTCTCTCTCTCTCTTAAATATTTACCTTAAAAATTATCCATCAGTTTTGTTTATTTACCTCTTTGTTATTGCTGTAGGGTTTTTTTTTGGTGTTTTTTTGTTTTGTTTTCTAACATAGGGTTTCTCTGTGTAGCCCTAGCTGTCTTGGAACTCTCTCTGTAGACCAGGCTAATCTCAGACTCAGAGATCCTCCTGCCTCTGCCTTCTGAATGCTTGAACTAAAGCTGTGTTCCACCACCACCCAGTTGATCTATTCATCTTAAAGATGTGACATCCAAGGCCGGATGTGGTGGTGTATGCCTTGAGTCTATAAGGTCTACAAAGTGAATTCCAGGACAGCTGAGGCCTTTATACAGAAAAACCCTGTCTCAGAAAAAAGAAAGAAAAGAACAAGAAAATAGATGTGGCATCCAGAAGTCTTTTTCTTCTGTACTTAAATACAATTTAGAGGAGTCATGAAGTGTCTAGGCAGGCTTCACCAAGTCTACAGGTGGACAGAAAAATACTTACAAATTTGAAAGGGGTGTATTAATACCTCTAGTAGAGTAACTAGTAATAGTAGAGTGTTTGCCTAGCATTAGAGTATCAGTGAAGGTCCAGTAAGGGAAAACTCATGGACAGCTCTGCAACTTCATCCAAACTAAATTTTATTTTTAAAACCATGTTACATATTGTATGAAAAAGCTACTCAAAACTTATTTGCCTGGGGCTGGAGAGATGGCTCAGTGGTTTATAGGCATTGACTCATTTGGTATAGGAAGTTTTCTATGGGTGATTGTTGTAGGGGCTTCTCTTGTTTATGTGTTGTTTTCATTGGTTGAATAAAGAGACTGCCTTGGCCTTTTGATAGGGCAGCCCTTAGGTGGGCAGAGTAGACAGAACAGAATGCTGGGAAGAAGAGCAGTGTGGCAGACGCCATGATTCTCCTTCCCTAGACGGATGCTGGTTAGACTCATGCCGGTAAGCCACAACCTCCTGGTGATGCACAGATTTAAAAGAAATGGGTTAGATCAGAATGTGAGAGTTGGCCAAGAAGAGGCTAGATATAATGTGCCAGGCAGTAATTTAATTAATACAATTTTGGTGTGGTTATTTTGGGGGCTAAGCTAGCCGGGCGGCGGGACACAGCCCGCTCCTACTACAACAGGTGATTAAGCAAGTTGAAAACAAGTACACATTCGAATCAAGAAGACTTTTTTTTTTTGATTTTTTGAGACAGGGTTTCTTCGTAGCTTTTGGTTCCTGGATCTCTTGTAGACCAGGCTGACCTCGAACTCACAGAGATCCACCTGTCTCTGCCTCCCGAGTGCTGGGATTAAAGGCGTGCGCCACCACTGCCCGGCTCGAATCAAGAAGACTTTAAATCATTAGAAATGAATAGAGGCAGCCAAGAACCAAAACTTATCTTTTTTTCCTTTTGGCTCTTTCTTCCATCAATATAAAGGCAGAGACAGTTGCAGATGGCTCAACCATTAGGAGCAGTGGCTGTGCCAAAGGACTGGGTGTGTTTCCCAGCATCTACAAGTCAGACTACAAGTATCAGTGACTCCAGTCCCAGAGGCTCTGATACCCTCTTTTGGTTTCCTCTGGAACTGAACACATGTGATGTACAAACATACATGCAGGCAAAACACCCAAACACATTAAATAAAAAAATAAAAATAAGGCTGCGTGGTGGTGGTACGTGACTTTAATCCCAGCACTTGGGAGGCAGAGGCAGGAGGATCTCTGTGAGTGCAAAGCCAATCTGGTCTACAAAGTGAGTTCCAGAGCAGCCAAAGCTACCTCTAAAAATAATAACACCTGCCTGTAAAAATTAAAAAAATAATAAAACCTTAAAAGAAGAAAAGATGAATGTTTCTGCTATGGGACAATGGCCCTATAAAGATTTGTCACTTATATTGGGTTAATAAAATGCTGATTGGCCAGTAGCCAGGCAGGAAGTATAGGCAGGACCACCAGAACAAGAGAATTCTGGGAAAAGGAAAGGCTCAGTCTTGCAGTCATCACCCAGACACAGAGGAAGCAAGATGAGAATGCCTCACCGATAAAAAGTACCAAGTGACGTGGCTAACACAGACAAGAATTATGGGTTAAGATACAAGAGTTAATAAGAGGCCTGAGCTAATAGGCCAACCAGTTTATAATTAATATAATCCTCTGTGTGTTTCTTTGGGACTGAATGGCTGCGGGACTAGGTGGGACAGAAACCTCTAACAACATGTTCCTACATGTTGTGCCTGTCTGAGGGTATTTTTTTTTTTATTATTTTTTTTTTTTTGGTTTTTCGAGACAGGGTTTCTCTGTGGTTTTGGAGCCTGTCCTGGCACTAGCTCTGTAGACCAGGCTGGTCTCGAACTCACA
>NC_022011.1:2453373-2459493 GCF_000317375.1 Microtus ochrogaster
CTAGCTCTGTAGACCAGGCTGGTCTCGAACTCACAGAGATCCGCCTGTCTCTGCCTCCCGAGTGCTGGGATTAAAGGCGTGCGCCACCACCGCCCGGCTGTCTGAGGGTATTATACAAATCAGATTCAATAACAAAAACACCAAGAAAGCCCCTCCAAAAATTAGGCTTTTTTTGTGCGTGTGTGTGTGTGTGTGTGTGTGGTTTTTTGAGACAAGGTTTTTCTGTGTAACAATCCTGACTGCCCTGGAACTCACTTTGTAGGCCAGGCTGGCCTCGAACTCACTGAGATGCGGCCTGCCTCTGCCACCCAAGTGTTGGAATTAAAGGCATGTGCCATGCCACCATTGTCCAGCCAAAAATTAGACCGTCTTAACAGGAAAATTTGATGTATTTATTTGCTCAAGTGACGCAGGACTGGAAGAATACACTGGGATTATAGCTCACCTCCCTGAGTGGTGGTTTGAGCGAGAATGTCCCTCAGAGGCTCATGTATTTTTAATGACTTATTTCTTTTTATTTTATGTGCATTAGAGTTTTACATGCATGTGAGTGAGAGTGTTGGATTCCCTGAAGTTGGAGTTACAGTTGTGAGCTGCCATGTGGGCAATTGAACCCTGGAAAAACAGCCAGTTCCCTTAACCACTGAGTGGTCTCTCCAGCCCCAAATTTTAACATTTGTTTCCCAGCTGTTGGCGCTGTTTGGGGAAGGTGTAGAGATGAGCCCTTGCTACAGGAAGTGTGTTGCTGTGGGCAGGCTTTCCGGGTACACTGCTTCCCACTTCTCCTAGTGTGTTCTCTGGCCTCTGCTGTAGAGGTCATGACCTCTCAGCTTCCTGATCCTCATGCCACGCCTGCTCCCATGTGTCATAGTGGACTCTTACCGCTCTGGACCTATTAGCCCAAATGAACAACTCCTCCTATAATTTTCTTTTTTTTAAAAAAAACGTCTTTACTTCTTTTGGTTAAAATCCTCCTATAATTTTCATTAGAGTGCTTATCACAGCGACAGGAGAGTAGCTAGTTTGCTGCGGAACTGGGGCTGAGGCCCCAGAGATGAGTTTTCCACCCGCTGGCCACCTCTCAGAAGGTAATGAGATGTTCTGAGATCGCAAATGTTAGTTACCATGAAACCAGCAGGAAGTCAAGAACATCACTCTTTCCTACCGGGCCCTGTAGTCTCCCTCTTCAGTGCCTCAAACTGGCCGAATTAAATGGTGGCCAGATAGAATGACTTGGGAAATGTGATTTGCGAAGTTCCTGCCCTACACGAAAGGTTCTATCTGGGTTCTGAGATAATTGAGGTGGGAAAGTTGACCATCATTTACCCATGTTTTTCCTTTCCACATCGCAGAAGGTAGAATTCAGCATTGTCACAGTGCAGCTGGAGTTTGGGGATATGACTTGCCACCTGACCACTCTGGGGTGCTCAAGACTTTCTTGGTCCTTGGCAAGACTGAAGCCATTGCAGGGACAGTGTAGGTGTGGACTAGCTGGTTGATAGCAGAGTTAGCCTCTGAACTCAGCTGGTTAGCTGGGCAAAAGCCAGAGAGCAAGCTGAAGCCAGTGAATGAGGAGCATGGCCTGTCCCGCTGGTTGGTGAAGTACCGTTTAATCTTCAGACCTGCTTCTTTTGGGTACTTACGTAACATGATGTTTCTGTGACATTCCTAGGTAAATGCACAAGTACCACTCCCTATCTCATTCCCTTTTAGGGCCTTTTCCCCCTATACCCCCAACCTGCATTTGAGTACTTTACACAAATTTAACGTATATTTTAAATTTTCTTTTACAACACACCATTGAGGCCTATTAACACCCGTGCTTGCATCAATACCCTTTGGAATGTATTTCATTTTACTGTGCATCTACGGTTCCCACATCATCATGTACACATGTGGAGTTGATTCTCTCCTTTCACCTTTATGCCTGTTCTGAGGACTGAACTCTGGTCATCAAGCTTGCGTCACAAGTGCCTTTATCCACTAAGCCATCTTACTGACCCCGGCTCTGGCTTTAAACAGGTAAGAGAAATACTTTGTTTGTTAGAGTCTTAAGATTGTCAATAGAAATGCCTTCTTCTCTGGAATGTGTTTGTTGCAAAGAACTAGAAAGAAAACATGAAAATTAGTAGAAAGTTCAGCTTCTGTATGTTGTTTTCTCATTCTACTAGGGTTGGGCACTTTAGTGTTTACTTTAGTGTCTAAGATCACGGCAGAAGTTTATTTAGAAAGAGTAGTCAGGGGACTAAGTGCGTATTTGTAAAGCTGTGGCTATTTATTCTAGAAAATAATGCAAGATAAACGGATTATATTAGCAGCCTAATAAGTGTAAACATGCTAACTGTTTTTGCTAATTGATGAAAATAAAACCAATGCTAATTGAATTCACTGAAAACAGCAGATGTTGGCACACAAAAATGTTTATAAAACTGAGTCATGAGTAGATTCAAAAGCAAATAATAAAATCCATTCAGTTTTAGCTTTTTATGTTGTCTTTCTACTTTGTTTAAAAAATAAATAACCCTCCATTGGAGAATAATTTGCATTCCATAAAATTCATCTTGCTAAAGTGCGCTGCACAATTTCTTTTCTTTTTGTTTTGTTTTTTTGTTTTTTGAGACAAGGTTTCTCTGTGTAGCCCTGGCTGCTCTGGAACTCACTCTGTAGACCAGGCTAACCTCAAACTCATAGAGATCCACTTGCCTCCTCTGTCTGGTATTAAAGGTATGTGCCATCACATACAGCTTTGTTTTGTTTTTTTGTTTGTTTGTTTGTATGTTTGTTTTTTTGTAGCAGAGTTTTTCTGTGTAGCCCTGCAGTCCTGGAACTCACTCTGTAGACTAGGCTGGCTCCTAACTCACAGAGATCCACCTGCCTCTGTCTCCGGGGTGCTGGGAGAAAAGGTGTGCACCACCACCGCCAGGCAAAGTGCACATTTTCTTGTTTTGTTCCATATCCATAGATTTGTACAACTCCTAATACCATCTAATTTTTGATCATCTTTTTTTATTTCCTCAAAAATCCTACCTAATAGACCTGAGGAGGTGGCTCAGCAGGTGAAGGCGCTAACCTCAAAAGCCTGAGGGCTTGAATTAGATCTCCTGATGTGTGAAAAAGCCAGTTACTGTGGCCTGTGTCTGTCTTGCCAGCACTCCTGTGGTGAGATGGGAGGAGGAACAGGAGAGTCACCTGGAAGCTGGCAGGCCAATCAGCCTGGCTTGCACAGTGTACCCAAAGAGAAGCTCTGCCTCAACAGAGAGGAAACTGAGAACTACCTCCTAAAATAGACCCTCTGGCCTCCACGCAGAGAGAGCGGCAGGCACTTGTGCACCCTCCCCACACCTAACAAATAGTTATTTAAAATCTATCAACCAGCAGCAAAAACCTCCTGCCCCTCCTTTTCCTTCCCAGCCTTTCTGTCTACGCATCTGTGTGCTGTGGACATGCACTCACACAGACTCCTACATGCAGCCTTCTGGGCCAGGCTGGGCTCCTTTTGCAGTGTTTGCAAGGCTCATCCCTTTCATCCTATCTTGTTAGTATTTCTTCTACTGCTAAAAGTATTTCATCATGTGTCTGTATCATGTTTGTTTACCCATCCACCAGCTAATGGATATTGGGATGCTCCTACCTACTTTTTTTAAAAAATTAATTTTAATTAATTTATTTATTATTTTACATACCAATCACAGTTTCTCTTCCCTCCACTCCTCCCATTCCTTCCCCCCACCTCCTTTCTACCCACTGCTCCATCCTCTCCTCCTCCATCTCTGTTCAGAAGGGGTAAGGCCTCCGTGGGAGTCAACAAAGCATGGCATATCAAGTTGAGGCAGGACTAAGCTTCTCCTGCTTGCATCAAGGCTGGGCATCCCACCATAGAGAATAGGTTCCAGCGAGCCAACTCATTGGTCAAGGACAGGTTCCATTGCTAGAAGCTGTTAGGATGGAAGCTTCATCCAGCCCCTGGCATCCCTATATCCAGAAAGTCTGAGATGTTTGGATTAAGGCTTCACCCCAGCCCCTGGCATCCCTATATCCAAAGTTCCAGCCCAAGCCCCCTCCCCTGGGAGTTGCCTCAGTCCAGACTCCACGTCTGAGAAAGCCTACGGAAACTATGACGCCCTCCTCAGAGATGCCCAAGACCACGGGGTATTTAAGCTGCCCCCCCCCCCGAGAACAAACACGTGCACTCCCACGGGGTATTTAAGCTGCCCCCCCCCCGAGAACAAACACGTGCACTCCCACGGGGTATTTAAGCTGCCCCCCCCCCGAGAACAAACACGTGCACTCCCACGGGGTATTTAAGCTGCCCCCCCCCCGAGAACAAACACGTGCACTCCCACGGGGTATTTAAGCTGCCCCCCCCCCGAAAAAACACGTGGCCGTCTTCTTTCCCCATCTCTTCTCTGAGGGCCTAGAAGGCCACCAGGGAGTGCTGGTATCCATTAAACCTGGGCTTTCTCTTATTCAATTTGATTTGGTTTGACTTGAATTATTATGTTGGCGGGAAGGTTTATCGGGCTGCAAAAACTTTTCAGGGGCCCCACAAAAGACCAAGCTACACAACTGTCACCTAGATGCAGAGGGCCTAGGTCTGTCCCATGTCGGCTCCTTAGCTGTTAGTCCAGTCCATGAGCTCCAACAAGCTCAGGTCAGCTGTCTCTGTGGGTCTTCCCACCATGTTCTTGACCCCCAACCTCTTGCCCATAGAATCCCCCCTCCCTCTCTCCAATTGTCCTCCTGCAGCTCAGCCCAGTGCTGGGCTGTGAATCTCGGCATCTGCTTCCAGCAGTTTCTGGATGAAGGCTCTATGATGGCAATTAGGATAGGCACCCTGATTACAGGGGAAGGCTAGTTCAGGCACCCTCTCCACTATTGCTAGGAGTCTTAGCTGGGATCTTCCTTATGGGTTCCTGGGAGTTTCCCTAGCACCAGGTTTCTCCCTAATCCTGTAATGGCCCCCTCTACCAGAATATCTCCAGAGAGTTCAAGATCAACCTGGGCTACAAAGCAAGTACCAGGACAGGCTCCAAAGCTACAGAGAAACCCTGTCTTGGAAAAACAAAAAACAAAAACAAAAACAAATTCCTTTCGTTACTCTCCCCCTCCATCCTGCCCCCACTTGATCATCCTGATCACTCATGTTTCCGTTCCCCCAACACCTCCCCTCTACCCCTCCCCCAGTTTGCTCAGGACCTCTTGTTTATTTCCTCTTCCCAGGGAGGTCCATGCATCCCTCTTAGGGTCCTCGTTTCCTAGTTTCTTGTGGCTGTGGACTGTAGCCTGGTTATCCTTTGCTTTACATCTAACATCCACTTAGGAGTGAGTACATACCATGTTTGTCTTTCTGGGTCTGGGTTACCTCACTCAGAATGATTTCTTTTCTAGTTCCATTCATTTGCATGCAAATTTCGTGATGTCCTTGTCCCCCTCCCCCCTGATTAATACTCCATTGTGTAAGTGTACCACATTTTCTTCCTTTTTTAAAAAAATTCTTTTGTTTTTATTGAACTATATATTTTTCTCTGCTCCCCTTCCTTCCTCTTCCCTCCCCTTCTACCCTCTCCTATGGTCCCCATGCTCCCAATTTACTTAGGAGATCTTGTCTTTTTCAACTTCCCATGTAGATTAGATCCATGTATGTCTCACTTAGGGTCCTCAGTGTTGTCTAGGTTCCCTGGGACTGTGAATTGTAGGCTGGTTTTGTTTTTTTCTTTGTTTTATGTCTAAAAGCCACTTGTGAGTGAGTACATAGGACGCTTGTCTTTCTGGGTCTGGGTTACCTCACTCAATATGATGTTTGCCTGCAAATTCCAAGATGTTGTTATTATTATTATTATTATTATTATTATTATTATTATTATTATTATTATTATTTTCTGTGTAGTACTCTATTGTGTAAATGTACCACATTTTCCTTATCCATTCTTTCGTTGAAGGGCATTTCGGCTGTTTCCAGGTTATGGCTATGACAAACAAAGCACATGTCCTTGTGGCACAATTGAGCATCCTTTGGATATATACCCAAAAGTGGTATTTCTGAGTCTTGAGGAAGGTTGTTTCCTAATTTTCTGAGAAATCGCCACACTGACACCCAAAGGGGTTGTACCAGCTTGCACT
>NC_022011.1:2459654-2461605 GCF_000317375.1 Microtus ochrogaster
CATTTCCTTAAGTGTCTTTCAGCCATTTTAGATTCATCTGTAGAAATGTCTCTGTTTAGGTCTGTGCCCATTTTTTAATTGGATTGTGTGATCTTTTGATGACCAATTTCTTGAGTTCTTTGTATATTTTGGAGATCAGCCCTCTAACCAATGTGGGGTTGGTGAAGATCTTTTCCCATTCTATAGGCTGCCGTTTTGTCTGTGTTGACCGTGCCCTTTGCTTTACAGAAGTTTCTTAGTTTCAGGAGGTCCCATTTATTAATTGTTTCTCTCAGTGTCTGTGCTTCTGGGATTATATTTAGGATGTGGTCTCCTGTGCCTGTGTATTCAAGTGTAGTTCCCAGTTTTTCTTCTGTGAGGTTCAGTGTGGCTGGCTTTATGTTGAGGTCTTTGATCTAGTTGAACTTGAGTTTTGTGTAAGGCGATAGATATGAGTCTATTTTCATTCTTAAATGTATTAATGTCCATGCCAGCACCATTTGTTGAATATGCTTTCTTTTTTCCATTTTATATTTTTTGCATCTTTGTCAAAAAATCAGGTGTTCGCAGGTATGTAGATTGATATCTGGGCCTTTGATTCGGTTCCATTGGTCTTTCTGTCTGTTTTTATGGCAGTACCAGGCTGTTTTCAGTACTGCAGCTCTGTAGTAGAGTTTGGAGTCAGGGCTTGTGATGCCTCCAGAATTTCCTTTATTCTACAGGATTGTTTTGGCTCTCTTAGGTTTTTTGCTTTTCCATATGAAGTTGAGTACTGTTCTTTCAAGGTCTGTGAAGAACTTTGCTGGGATTTTGCTGGGCATTGCATTGAATCTATAGATTGCTTTTGGAAAGATTGCCATTTTTACTATATTAATTCTACCTATCCAAGAGCATGTGAGATCTTTCTATTTTCTGATGTCTTCTTCACTTTCTTTCTTCAAAGATTTAAAGTTCTTGTCATACAGGTCTTTCACTTGTTTGATTAGGGTTACTCCAAGATATTTTATGTTATTTGTGGCTATTGTGAAGGGTGATGTTTCTCTGATTTCGTGCTCAGCCCATTTATCATCTGTACAATATTTTCTTTATCCAGTCTTCGGTTGAGGGGCATCTAGGTTGTTTCCAGGTTCTGGCTGTTACGAATAATGCTGCTATGAACGTAGCTGAACAAGTGCCCTTGTGGTATGATTAAGCATCCTTTGGGTATATACCCATCGCTGGGTCTTGAGTAAATTGATTCTCAGTTTTCTGAGGAACTGCCATACTGACGTTTGTACTCCCACCAGCAGTGGAAAAGTGTCTCATTGACTTCACATCCTCTCCAACATAGGACATCATTAGCCATTTTGATCTTAGCCATTCTGTCAGGTATAAGATGGTATCTCAGAATCATTTTGATTTGCATTTCTCTGATGGCTAAGGATGTCGAGCAATTCTTTAAGTGTATTTTGGCTATTGGAGATTCTTCTGTTGAGAAATCTCTGTTTAAATCTGTATCATGTTTTTTAGTGGGATTATTTAGTATTTTGATGTCTAGTTTCTTGAGTTCTTTATATATCTTGAATATCAGTCTGCTGTGAGATGTGGGGTTGGTAAAGATCTTTTCCCATTCTGTAGGCTGCAGTTTTGTCTTATTGTCAGTGTCCTTTGCCTTATAGAAGCTTTTGCATTTCAGGAGATCCCATTTATTAATTGTTGCTCTCAGTGTCTATGCTACTGGTGTTATATTCAGGAAGAAGTCTCCTGTGCCAATGTATTCAAGGCTACTTCCTACTTTCTCTTCTATCAGCTTCAGTGTAACTGGATTTATGTTGAAATCTTTGATCAACTTGGATGTGAGTTTTTTGCAGAGCAATAAATATGAATCTATTTGCATTCTATATGCCACCATCCAGTTATGCCAGCACCATTTATTGAAGATGCTTTCTATTTTCTTTTTTTTTAATTTTTTTTATTAAGGATTTCTGCCTCC